>NW_009914025.1:0-10500 GCF_000696875.1 Nestor notabilis
TGGCCTCGGAAGCTCCTACATCCCGGCGCAGGAAAATCAGCTTGGAAGAGCCTTCCTGGCACTTCCCTCTGCTATTTGGTGGATCCAAGCACTTAAAGGTCGGAGAGTTGGTATCTCCTCACTATCCCGTCTCTGCAGCACGTGTAAATCTGCTTCTCCCAAGAAGCCACCTGGAAAAGAGGGGGGAAAAGTATTATTCAAGCACAGTATTTCCCAAGTACCAGCTGAAACTCTCCGGAATCATTTTCCTAGAGAGAGGCGAGTGATTCCTGGAACAGCATTTAAAGGCCAGCCCGAGGTTGCACCAGGAGATCAGGGAGGAGGTGAGCGCTCACACGGTGTTCTTCTGTTAGATCCAAAGGGAAAACGACATTTTCCCATGCTTTTCTCATGTTTAACTCGTGCCAATCAGTCGTGCAGGTCAAATCTCAGCCTCCACGTGAGGCTCAGTGTTAATCTTCAGGGGGGTGCTGGGTAGGAGAGGGAGAACGGGAGCGTGGAACTGGAATGGGTGAAAACAAGAGCTGATTTCCACCAGCAGCACCAGGCCGAGAGCTCAGGGATCCCTGAGCAGCGCTGGTGCCGTGGGAAACGCAATGACAAGACCTAGTTTCTGCTCTCAAGCCACCAGGGGACAAGAGAGGAGAGGCAGCACCATGGAGCTGGCTGCTCCTTTCACCCTTATGATCTTTTGAGCGTAATTAATTCATATGCTTTATAAAAACACCATCCTACAAGAGCTACTCCAATAATCAGGCTCCTCCACTGCTTCAGTCTGGCTCCTGCACGATGGAGATAACATTGGTGTGTCACCGCAGAGGAGCTCTTTATGCAGAATATAGAGATTATTCAGGAAGGAAGAAACCACTAAGCTTAAAAGTGAACTGTGTGAAGGAACGTGTTGTGAGGGCTGCCAAGTTCTCAGATAAAGGCAGCTCATGCTACCTGGCATCACCTGTCCCTACAACTGGGGCAACACACCATATTCCTTACCTTGTACACGGGGTCGCAGTCAGCTTCTGTGAGATCAAGGACATAATCAAGGTCTTGCTGGATGATAAAGCAGGTTCCATCACCTACAGGAGCAGAACATACCAAGAAGTGAGGACCATTGGCCAATTAGTGCACTAAGCCATGCTCTTAGTTACAGACAGGTCCATCAAACACCTGATCACAGGGTAGGAAGGCCCCGGGAAGAGGGAAACATGCTGTGAGGCTCCAAGAGCTGAGATGCACCTTGGAAGCCCCATTTTGCAGGAGCAGAGGGGATAGTGGGGGGTGGAAACCACAAGGCAAGAAGCAGCCATGTAATACAGCTCCTATAACATCACCTTTTCACCATGGGCACTGTCCAACCCTCTCCTACAACCACTCGTATGCCAGAGGGCAATACTCAAGAGCACAAAGCTCCTCCATCGCATGCGACAATTTCTAGCGGCACCACAGAGCACTGGAGTTACCTTGGCTGGCAATAAATCCATCTCGGTACGGGAGCAGCGAGAGCACTGGTGCTCCTGATCGATGGATGACCTGGATGGGAGCACTGGAAAATGGAGCAGAAACAAGGGATGAGCACCACAGCTTTTAGCAAGAGCCCGTTGCAATGTGTTAACGCTGAAAGAAAGTGAGCTCATCGAACACCAGAGTGGTTTGGGTTGGAAGGGACCTTAAAGCTCCTCCAGCTCCAACCCCTGCCCCGGGCAGGGACACCTTCCACTAGAGCAGGTTGCTCCAAGCCCCTGTGTCCAACCTGGCCTTGAACACTGCCAGGGATGGGGCAGCCACAGCTTCTCTGGGCACCCTGTGCCAGCGCCTCAGCACCCTCCCAGGGAAGAGCTTCTGCCTCACAGCTCACCTCAGTCTCCCCTCTGGCAGGTTCAAGCCATTCCCCTTGGCCTGTCCCTACATCCCTTGTCCAAAGCCCCTCTCCAGGTTTCCTGGAGCCCCTTTAGGCACTGGAGCTGCTCTTAAGGTGTCCCCTTGAGGAGCCTTCTCTTCTCCAGCTGCCCCAGCCCAGCTCTCTCAGCCTGGCTCCAGAGCAGAGCTGCTCCAGCTCAAGTCTATAGTCTTTTAGGAGGCACTTGCCAGAGAGCATCCCATGAGACCACCAACCTGAGCAGAAGTATCCCCCCAGTGCTCCCCAAGAGACAGAAATGGCTGTGAAGAGGCTCATAAGCTCATGATGCCACGGCTTGGGCCACATCTACCCTTTAGAAGGGGTATTGTCTGCAGCACCCTCAATCTGGCTCTCTTTCCCAGCCAACAAACTCATGGTGTGTTAAATACTTCCAGCCTCAGCCCTTTGCTCACTCACCTTGTGTTTCTCACATCCAGCTGATAAATGTTCCCATCCTGAGTCCCTGCCAGGATATAGGTACTTGAGAGGAATGTGCAGCAGTTGAATGCATCAGATCCAACAAAGAGGAACA
The DNA here is from genome assembly GCF_000696875.1 of Nestor notabilis. NCBI lineage: Eukaryota > Metazoa > Chordata > Aves > Psittaciformes > Psittacidae > Nestor > Nestor notabilis. The sequence continues at coordinate 2,430 of NW_009914025.1, forward strand.
CCTGAGAACACAGAACAAATGTCAGACACACAGACCAGGACACAGGACACCAGAAGGAAGCAATAAGCCATTTACAAGTCAGTACAGTTGCTTCCATGAGTCTTGGCACAAAGTGGCAAACCCAGAGGCAAGTTAATAACCTCTTAGTGCTGCTCCAAGATGAGGTGAATTGCTCCAGGATCAGTTCTGGTAAGTCAGGGGAGACACTGCAATCAGTGGATGCTCCTGAGTCTCCTCTGGAGCAGGGATGTGGCACACAGCGAGAGGAAACTGATGCTGAGCTCAAAGTCATCTTCAGACACTTTGCCATCTCACTGACCACAAGGAGTTCATCTGTTCCACCCAAATTTTACCCTCCACAACCACCACGAGCTGTTTGATCTGCTACATAGAATCATGGAATAGTTTGGGTTGGAAAGACCCTTCAGACCATCCAGTTCCAACCCTTGCCCAGGATCGTCCTGGTAAGATCTCAGTACCTGAGGTCATTTCCCTTTGCTAAGAGGAGGGACAAGCTCTGGTGACCACCTGAGGTCCCACCTGCAGAATGAACAGCAACTTTACACCCTGGCTGCATGAGAGAGCTTCAAGCTCCTGCTTCACAATGACATCTACTGGCCACTGTTTAAATGGTGTCTTCCACACACCCGGGTTAAACGAGGAGTAATTCTCACTCCTCAACCCCCCACATAAAAATCTGGCCAGTAGGAAGGAGAGAAAATCTCCCTTTATTGCACCAGGTTTTAGTTTCTCCTCCAGGGAATACACACAAGGGAGAACACTGCAGTGTAAACTCAAAGGGATGATCAGCTATTCCCAGCCTCCAGCCTGGATCTGTCCCTTTCTGTGCCACATGGGGAATGAAGCTGGGATTACACTAACCAGCTTCTTCCTCTAGGTAATGAGACAGATAAACTACCTGGGTTTAACGTTGCTTAACTCCCCATCCTACTGCTCTGCACAGCCACAGGAGCAGCAGTTACAGACCAAGGAGCTCTGCACAGCCACAGGAACAAAGGGATAGGCCCCAGAGGTGGTTTTGTAGCAGCACCTCAGGGCACGCTCCCAGGCAGGTACTTGTGAGAGCCTCACTCCTTACCAGCTGCCTGCTCTGCAGACCCACTCCTTGAAGCTTCTTGTCCTCTCGAGCCAGCAGCAGGATTTTCCCTTCTGTCCCAACTTCCCGTTCACCTGATGGAAGGACAATGGTTAATTCCAGCAGTGGCTCTGCAATGGTACCAAAACCTGCCAGTTTGGATCCCCCCTGCCGAATCTAAAGCAACATTCCTCCGCAGCCTGGAACACTAGCAAGGACATCCCAGTCTTAATCACTCAAACTGCTTGATAAGGCTCAATTATTCCTTAGGACTGGAATGTTCCAATCTGGCAACCGCAGTTCCCTTTCCTAAGTGGTACAGGGCATGCAGCAGCACACCACGCAGTCAGGATTAGTGATGACAAACCTAAGAAGTCTGGGACAGGGGAATCCTGAAATAGTTTGGGTTGGAGGGACCTTAAAGCTCCTCCAGCCCCAACCCCTGCCCCGGGCAGGGACACCTTCCACTAGAGCAGGTTGCTCCAAGCCCCTGTGTCCAACCTGGCCTTGAACACTGCCAGGGATGGGGCAGCCACAGCTTCTCTGGGCACCCTGTGCCAGCGCCTCAGCACCCTCCCAGGGAAGAGCTTCTGCCTCAGAGCTCATCTCAATCTCCCCTCTGGCAGGTTCAAGCCATTCCCCTTGGCCTGTCCCTCCATCCCTTGTCCAAAGCCCCTCTCCAGGTTTCCTGGAGCCCCTTTAGGCACTGGAGCTGCTCTAAGGTCTCCCCAGAGCACAGCAGAGGGGCAGGATCCCCTCCCTGAGCTGCTGCTCATGCTCTGGGGGTGCACCCAGCACACGGGGGTTCTGGGCTCAAGCGCACACCAAAGCTGGGTCATGGGGAGCTTCTCCTCCCCCAACACCCCAAGTCCTTCTCCTCAGGCTGCTCTCAAAGATGAGTGTGAAGGGGCAGACTCTCACTCGGGGCAGTTTCGGGCGTGCCCAGGCTGAGGGAGCTCTCTGCAGTGCCCACAGCAATGCCATTGATGGGAGAGGCGCAGTCAGCGATGACCCCCAGGCAGGCAGATCTCCCGCAGTCCCAGAGCCGGGCGGTGCCGTCCCTGGAGCAGGACAGGACGTTCCTTCCCCGATCCACAATGGCTGTGTCCAAAATACCTGCAGCAAGGCAAAGCCACGTGTTCAGAGAGCACGGAGTCACACAAAGCACCTCATTTCCCAAGCCACTGTCCCCAGAGTGCCACCAGTCATCAGAGCCAAACCGTGTGGGGTGCAGCGTGGGGTAGGGACCCACAGGGTCTAGAAAGAGGTGTATGTGGAAGGCAGCAGTTCCCAGAAAACCATGAGGAGCTGGAGCCATCATCTGGCACAAAGGCAAGATATTACCAATAAAATCATCAGCCTCAGAGTGAGCTGATCCTGCAGCTCCTGCAGTTTCTACCTCCAGAATTAACCTTGAGAAGAAAACAGCCTGGTCCAGCACTTAAAATGTTTCCAAGTCCAGCTCTGGGTAATCCCAAAAGTTGTGAGGAGCAAGTAGCATCCCCTCAGGTGGCTACAGAAACATCAGAAGAGCAGTTTTTGCAGGTGCTGATGTTCCTTAACTGCTTTTTTTCACTGTGGGCTGTCAAGTCTAGCTCTGAACAACAACTCCATGTATTCTGGAAGGGAACAGTCAGATGGTTTGAAGATTTAATTGACACTAAAAAAGTCATTAAACATGACAAGCTCAAATGACAGGACAAGCCAAGCACAAAGACAGCAGCAGCTTGGGCTGGAGTTCTAAGCAGGGAATAAAGGCAACATCAGAGTTGTCAGGAGCCAGGCGGTGGTGTTGTGCCCAAAGCTGTGTTACACTGCCTGCCACCCTTGGTTTGATGGACATCTACAGCAAAGTATTTTGAATCCACACCAAGAAATCACATGAGAACAGCAGCAGGTTCAGTAAAAGATGAGTTTTTGAGTTAATCAAGTTTTGGGCAGCCACATGGACCTTTCTAGTAACACCAAACACCTTGGGAGACAGGGAGAACTGTACAGAGCAGTTAGTTGCTCAGGGACAGGTAATTGGGGCAGGGTTTGAGGCATCTGATGCCACATCCACAACTCACTTGGAAGCAACCACCTGCCATGACAAGACAGCATCACTGGCCACTGTGCTCCAGGCCTGGTGTAAACAAAGAGTAAAAGAGGAGCATGCTTAAGCAGTATGTAGAAATCCACATTGCTTCTGAATAAAGGGTCCTGGAAACCCAAATCTGCTTTCCAGAGACTAACAGAGGCTCTGTCCAGAAACTTGTCTGATCACAGCTCTTAGGGTAGCCTATTTTCCATCTCTTGCAAGTTCTTGTCTAGGACTAAGCCAGTGTCAAATGGAGGAGTCTGTAGTGCAGATCCTGGAGGCAAGGAACAGCACTAAACTCACTAGGGAAGGTGGTCAGTGCATCCTCAACAGGAGGACACAAGGAGGGTGAAGAATTTACTCTCATTTTCAGCAGCAAGACCATCAGCAGGGGCAGAGCTGAACATCTGCCCTCAGTACAGGGGTGAACAAGCTTATTCCAGCCCTTCTGAAGTAATAATCACTTAAGTGTCCTTGCAGCACCTCTTGTTCTGCCTTACTCTCTTCAAACAGCATGTGTCCTCGAGGCAGGTAACCGCCTGAGTTCTGCAAGTCCATAATAAGCTACTGTTTGCTTTTCTGGGCAAGGAGAATGAAAAACAAACAACAAAACCAAAAGGAAGAGGCTCTGGAGCAGCTAAAGCTGAACAGGGCGTTCTGCTCAAGCAGAGGCATTCCCAGTACAGGCAGCAAGGCTACTGAATGCAGGTTCGAGCTCTAGACAAGCAGATTGCCCTCTGCCTCCACCTCTGGCACTCACCACAGGCTAATGGACTGCATCTTCCCTCTTTCAATCTTAATTCATGAAGAAAATGCACCAAAATGGTGAGATGAAGAGTTCCATCTGTCTAATACAGCTACTGATCTTCCTATTTATGTTCTGGGAGCTTGGAAAAGCTGCTGTGGCCATCCAATACAAATGCAGAGCACAAAGTGCAGCAGGCTGGTGGCTGAACATCAGCCCTCAGGTCCAAAGCAATTATACACGTGGCAGATGAAGCATTTGAAAGGCTGAATACCTCCTTTGTGACCTTTAAATGTCACCACGCAGCTGGCATCTTCTGCTGACCAGACCTTTAGCTGGGCATCCATTCCCCCGCTCAGAACCACGAGGCCAGATGGGAAAAACCTGCAACAATTCACATCATACACATGGCCTTCCAATAGTCTCTGGAAAAACAAAGAACTATGTGCTAGTTCCATTGTTAACATCCTTATGCCAAGCAGTTTTTCAGCTATGAGACTGGAAAACTTGGTGTTCCCATGTGGACAGAGGATTAATCTCAACTCCTCTGGGTTTGTGTACCTAGAATGGACTCGTCTGCAGTCCAAGAGGCAGTGAGTACACTTTGGGCACCCCTCTACCATATGAGTAGCTGATTACATTGTAAAGGATACCACATTTATTTCTAACTACAGGTTAAATGTCTTTATCCTCTACCAAACAAGCAGCTGACAGGTCAAGCTCCACAAGAAACACTAACTGGGAAGGCAGCAAGCCAAGAAGTGGTTAATTCTTCATGGGCAGGAGCCTTCTCCTCACCTCTTCTCTACTGCAGAAGACATTCAGTGCTTGTAGCACGCAGGTTAGGAGCTGCCACTTTTAGCTGTCATCCCTAAGGACCCATTCTCATTTTCACCCTGAGACTCCTCTCTGGATTGCTAAGTGTTATTTCCCTTGGGAGAAGTCATGCTTGCCCAGAGATTTCACATAAAACCTCAGAGATGTCAAACTTGAATTAGGTTTTCGTTCAAAAGCCAGACTGTAGATTTCAGTGAGATCTCAGTGTTCAAGGCCAGGTTGGACTCAGGGGCTTGGAGCAACCTGCTCTAGTGGAAGGTGTCCCTGCCCGGGGCAGGGGTTGGGGCTGGAGGAGCTTTAAGGTCCCTTCCAACCCAAACCATTCCACAATTCTTGCCTGCCCTAGACCTCAGCATGTGGACAGCCTGACCAAGGACAGGGCCAAATGACTTCAGTAATGTCACAGACAACCCAGAGCAAAGCTAGATGTTCTTACTCTTATTTCTCCATTTGCAGCCTGCCAGATTTTCATGGTCCCATCTGTGCTGGTGGACACACCAAGCCCTCCACCACTGGAGATATCGAGACAGGTAATCTGCAGCAGAATAAAAAACACCAAAGGTTAGCTTTGTATCACCCTGAATATAAGTATTTCTTCTTCAGAACCTAACTCTGTACTGGAGGAGTCCTGCTAAGTACATCACTCAGTGCTGTTATCTCCCCAAAACATGCTGTTGGGCTCATGTAAAACACCCAAAAGAGCTTCCACAGTCCTAGCTAAAGAGCTGTAGCCTGAACGTGGAGCTGCTGGAGCGAGGCCAGAGGAGCCCCCGGAGCGGCTGCGAGGGCTGGAGCAGCTCTGCTCTGGAGCCAGGCTGAGAGAGCTGGGCTGGGGCAGCTGGAGAAGAGAAGGCTCCTCAAGGGGACACCTTAGAGCAGCTCCAGGGCCTAAAGGGGCTCCAGGAGACCTGGAGAGGGGCTTGGGACAAGGGATGGAGGGACAGGCCAAGGGGAATGGCTTGAACCTGGCAGAGGGGAGACTGAGATGAGCTCTGAGGCAGAAGCTCTTCCCTGGGAGGGTGCTGAGGCGCTGGCACAGGGTGCCCAGAGAAGCTGTGGCTGCCCCATCCCTGGCAGTGCTCAAGGCCAGGTTGGACACAGGGGCTTGGAGCAACCTGCTCTAGTGGAAGGTGTCCCTGCCCGGGGCAGGGGTTGGAGCTGGAGGAGCTTTCAGGTCCCTTCATCCCAAAGCAGTCTGGGGTTCTATGATTTAAATAAGAGCACAGGGTAATGGTTAATCCATTACAACAGCCATTAAGTACATTTACTTACACATTGGTAACACGAGTGACAGTTTACAGAACAAACCAATCTGTGGTAATTTGCTCTCAAGCTGAAAAAGCCAAAAACCCAGTGCAGGTCGTTGAAGCAGGAACTAAAACCCCCTCTGATGTTTGTCACGTGCCCAGATTTTCAGCAGGGATACGTAACGTGGAATCAGGCAAAACAGGAGTGCTCAGAAGAGGCAGCAGGTAAAAAGAACTGGAGCACAATCCACACCAGCTTTAAACTCATCTCCATATTAATAGCTCTTGCTTCAGCTGCTTTCCAGAGGAGATCTCTGCTGTGCAGCTGGAACCCATCACCCCTTTGACAGCAGACTGAACACTTCCACCTGCATTTCCATTTTGCTGTGCTCCGAATGCTGATTCCATTTCTCCCACAAAAGGGCAGCTGGGGACTCTCGAGCAGCACAAAGCTCAGGGAAGTGATTCACCTTTTCGTGCCAAGCTCCATCTCTCAGCAGAGCTCTGCTTCCTCTTAAAACAGCTGCAGAGTTGCCTTTATGTCAAAGGCACCTTGATTTATACTGCTTTTGAGCTAATTCAGACTGACTTTGCAGCTTTTCAGCATTTTAGGCTGGGTTTATCACAACCATTTACTCAATAAATCATGAGATAAGTGTCCTGTAACATCTCCAGTAGCTTCAGGGACTCCCTGCAGAGCAGCTGCTGTACCTGCAGGATACACACTCCCCAGTTTCTTGGATCATTTCCCCGTAGTATTAAGTGTTCAGCAAAAGCACAAACTACAAAGGCAAGTTATGAGCTTCTCTTCAGTGAAGAAATGAAGTTTCAGGCCAGAGTCAGCCCTTCTGGCTCACTGCTCAGCACGTGGCTGTGCTTGTGGCACCCCCAGATCGATGGGGGCATGGTAAGAAAGAAGATTTATTCAGCCAAAGGAGCAGGGCTGCTTTTAAAGGAGAAGTTCATGCAATCTATTTAAATAGAAGCTGAACCTTTCTGGTCTCTGAATCCCCACCAGCTCAAGTTGAGTTTATCCAACATGCAATTCCCAGTCCCACAAACACAAATTCATACAGGAAAGATGGAAAACTTTATTACATTGGAGCAAAGAGCTGCTGCAAACAGGGATTGAGCTGAACCAGTCAGAGATGAAGAGCTCAGCACCTGGGACCTCTTATTATCTGGGGTTTTGACACACTAATTCACATATTCCTTTACAGGGGGGTCTGTCATGGGCCTGAAGTGAGCAGAAATTACGTCACTTGAAAGAAAAAATAGTCTAAAGAATTATAGAGATTATTTTTAGGGATTAAACTTAACCATGATCAAGTTTCTATGCTCTGGTATGTTCCATTACCTGGTTCACACACACAAAGTCAGAGCACACCTCAGAAGGGGCCCACAACGTTCAGAGACACCCTGGGAAAGTGGAAGGTCACTTCCAGCCATTTCCCTCTCACTTGGCAAAGATACTTACACTCTTCTGGTGAATTCTACCAAAAGTTGTGTACGGGGCCAGGAACTTGGTGGACACATTTTCGTGAGGACAAGAAATGAGAATGCTCTTCTAGAGGAGGAAAGAGGGGAACAGAATGAGAAGTGCTGTTAGTCCAGCTGAAACACAGACACTGACAAAGCACAACCACAATCTGGACCTGGCTGTGGCCTCTCACAGGCTGACAGGAGATGCAGCATTGGGCTCATCTCCTTGTGCCTCCTCAAGATGCAAGCCCTGGGTGGCATGGGATGGCCACGATGGCCTGGCTAGCTGTGACACACAGCCCAGCCTGACTATGGGATGCTCCAGACCAGCTCCAGGGCTCTGAACAGGCAGGAGGCCTGGGACAGCTGAATAGCACCATGCCAGGGAATGGGCAACAGCTTCAGGCTGCTATTTTGAGCGCTGCAAAAGCACAGCTACAGGTTGGGTGGAGAAGTGATTAGAGCAGCCTGAGGAGGAGAAGGACTTGGGGTGTTGGGGGAGGAGAAGCTCCCCATGACCCGGCTTCAGTGTGTGCTTGAGCCCAGAACCCCCCGTGTGCTGGGTGCACCCCCAGAGCGTGAGC
>NW_009914025.1:10956-11167 GCF_000696875.1 Nestor notabilis
CTAGTGGAAGGTGTCCCTGCCTGGGGCAGGGGTTGGAGCTGGAGGAGCTTCAAGGTCCCTTCAACCCAAACCATTCCATGATTCCATTGCCCCTTTGTGCACGAAGGCAGTTACTCCCAGCCCAGCCCTGGCACCTTGGTGACCTCCCCAACCACGAAGCCCTCGGAGGCAGCGATGTCGGGGACACCCTCGGTGCTGAGCCCCCGGCGGG
>NW_009914026.1:0-22741 GCF_000696875.1 Nestor notabilis
GTGTGGGACAGTGTCGAATGCCTTGCACAATATTTTAAATATTGGCTTTAAATATCTTCCTTTAGAGATCACTTTATAACTTTTTATTGATATTAAATGAACTAAGGAACCATCTATTTCTCTGAACACATATTTCTCCAGAGATAAATCAGTCAAAGGGAAGTGGGTTGGTGGCATGTTGTGAAATTGCATAACCCATCTCAATGGTTACTAATTCGGCCACCTCAGGTACGACTGCTTATTTGTCTAGCTTGTCATTAAGACTGCAGGAACTCAATAGTGGAACATGCTGATACTGTGAGCTCCTGACCTGTCTGCTCTTTTCATTTGTCTAAGAAGAACTTCACTGAATTTGGAAAAAAAAACCCCAAAACAACAGAAAGAAGCTGAACTGCAATGGCAGTTAACAGTAACTGTGTTATTGACAACATCAGTGGGTATGTACAAAGACAGAAGATATTTACACATGCTTTTCCAGTAACCTAACCCAGTATTTAGACCACCTACTGAGATTTAGCAGCTCTTGCAATACACAGCAAACACTTTTGTTTCACCACTTAATGCAACTTTTATAAGATTACTTCATTTACTATCAATATAAAATCATTATTTACCATGCCACTGTAGATATCATAGACTCTAGACCACATTTTTTAAAATGTACTCCTACCTTTTCACAAAAGGATTGCCATGTTATTAAAACACGAGCATTTTAGTGATGCCTAAATACAGCTGTTTGCAACAAAGAAGTAATTGCGCACAACAGTGTGTATAAAACCCACAAGATGAGAAATGGTTAGCGGTTTTGTTTTTGAGATGAAACTATCATTCATATATATTACAATATTTTCAGAGAAAATAATTCTTAATATACAAACATATAGCTTTATTTTATTACACTTTATTATTTTTGTTCATTATTTTAAGCCAATGGTGGTGCTCCAGTAAAAATTGTTAATGCAGAATCTTTCTTTCCATTCCAGATAGTATTTCTCTGAAAAAATAAAAAGCAACCATAGGTCCTAGCTATAGGAGAAACAATTAAGAATATAGTTTTCTGATTTACAGTGTCCATGATACAATTTTAATGTTGGTGCGTATGAACATAGGAAAAAAAAAATGCTGCTGTTTCTTACATTGCTTAAATTTGAAGAATTGCAATCATCCATAAACACACAATCTCTTAAGGCTGTACTTGTTTTTACACATTTACTGAAAAAGACCTTTAAACTTATCTATTCTGGGACTATACATAGCAGTGAAAATGGCTTTTCTGTGTACAAGCAGGATACACGACATGCTCAGCAGAGTAAATTAGACCCTGGTTAACACTAGTAATATCTTTATGATATCTGTACAAGTGCCATCACATAGAAAACAGCCAGCTGCTAACAAACAGCACTTCTAGTTCAGTTTCTAATATTTTTCTTAACACACTTTCACCTCATTACAAAAGCAGTGAACCTAAACAGTAAAGCTTGAAAAAGAATTTTTGCTTCTTGGGTGACTTTGTATTTGCTTGTCCTAAACTGCTGCAAATAGCAGGTGTCTATAGTCTGATGGAAATGTACTAGTTACAGTAAGTTCATCTCCCTTGCAATGGTTATTTGAGTGTTTGCTGTCCTGACATCTTGCTGTGCCAGAGCCTTAAAACACAGGATTAGAAATTTTGTAATTTCTTATTCTCCAGCCAATCCTGGCAAATACCACTTACACTCTCCACTTTATAGTTAAAGCATGCTACATTTTGTAACTGCAATCTTAATTTTTTATTAATCACTCACTCATCTTACAGCCCTTCCAGCCCTGGTGCCTGACAAGCCTACAACTGTTCAGCTTCGGAAGGAAAACAGCTCATACACACACACACATGCATGTCAGGACAGGGAGGAATAGACAAGAAGTGATATGGCTGAATGCTCTTGGTCAACTCAGGCTAGCCTAGAGGTTTATAACTAACAGACAAGAAAACAGTTAAATAGCATGGCAGAGCAGAAGGTGTTCGAATATTTGTAAGTTTGCATTTTCATGTATTATAATGAAGAACAAAAGTAAAAAGCTCTCAAGACAATTCTTTCCTAGTAACCTAAATATGCTTTCTCACACTTGGATGATCTGAGAGTACATTCACACATTATAACTAGCTTTATATTAATAACAATGAAATGGCCATTCCTATGAAGGAAAGGCATGAGTCAGTTTTTTAGATAAAATTGGGACGCACTGAAAAAACCTGGAAGACAGCATGACTAATATCTAAATGAGACATATTTAAAGAGTAATATTCTCTTGCAGTTTTCCTGGAATGCTTATTGTCCAGTGGATATGGTTAACCTCCAGAGGAAAGGGAGAAGTAATGCCTCACAGAATTCCTTTATCACCTCTCTCCAGCAGCCCACAGATGGCTGTTTCACCTCCTACGTTGTTTAGTGGTAATGGCTGTGGTGAGTTTACAGGTCTCTGATCCAACTCTGCAGCTGCAGTGCTGAATTGGTACCCATAGAAGCACTACATCAAGAGTAACAGAAAACTGCTTCAGAAAAACATCACTGAGCTTTTTTGGATAGCAGCAGCTGGTGCAGAATGATGACTTTTGAAGGAAATTATGGGATGTTATTTTGAGGGAAAAGAGTAACTTATACTAGCCTCCATAAATTCATGTGAGTAAAATTCTTGAGTCACCAAGAAATTTCATCACTGAGTGGTGATATTTAGAAAGGTCTTTCTGAATTAAATTGGCCAGCACAGCCGAAGTTTATTGGGCACTTGACTGATAAATACTTCAGACAATTCTTGTCCCAGGGACAAGCACGTGGAAGAATAGAAGACAAGGAAACACAAGGGCCGAAAATGGAGGAAAGGAAGCCAAGGACATGCATTTGGCTAGTTAAGTTTCTTAAAAGGTAGATAGGCTTAGCTGCAAGTCTGTAGCTAGGATCCAGTATCTCTGCTTTACAGTTCTGAGTAAGAATCTCCCAAGTAAGAATCTTACTTACAAGTTTACTTTGGAAAATGGTTAGAAGCAAATGTCAGCCTTAGTACTGTAAGTATAGGGCTTCTACAGGAATGTGTGCTATCAAGCTTAAGTATTGACTTTTTAAGATGGAGGAGGTGAACTAAGGCTGCTACCAGTCCATGAGAGGAGAGGTACCAACAGCCTCACAGTGCTTGAGACCTCTCCTTTTCTTTCCTTCTAATTGTATGGATGAAAAATAAAGTTATACAGAGATCTCTTGCTGGTTTGGTAATATCCTCATTTTAGAGGAGCATAAGCTTTCCTCTCTACTTAATATCAAAAAATCCTGAAGAGTCAGTAAGTCATTTTAGGCATCTTTGTTATCAGATCTAGTGCTTCAGCCATCTGCCTCAACAGCTCCTGAAACTGCTGATAGTTGTCTGGCAGAGATTATAACCACTATCACTGAATCCTCAGAAGTCATGGAAGAAGTCAGGCTAATATCAGTTTATTTACATTTTTTCACTATTGTAATATATTCCTATCTAGCAGCCCAGATTGGCTTAAACATGGCTTATGGTTCTAGCTCTGTAGGTGAAACAAGATAATAACTTGATTTTATAGGAGAGGAACAATAACAGCACTCACAGTTATCAGCTAACAGACTGACATAACTTCACACATCCATGGAAGATAACTGTGAAAACAGTCAGTCAGAATTAAAGACACAGAGCAGGAGACAATATCATGGTATAAATCTCATACAGTTGTAATAGAAGTTTCCGACCAAGACAGGAGTTGCAACACTTAATATCTGTTACGTGGGATCTGCAGGAGAATTGGTAGGGTTGCACTAGACCTACCTCACAGCATAAGGTAGGAGTTACATTCCCAAGAACCATGTCCAAATGAGTGAAAGGCTGAGCAGTGGATCTCAAGAGGTAGCCAGCAGGGAACAGAGAGTAGAACAGTATCTAAAATCTTGCTTTTTTCTCTGAGACTCAAATGTTTGCATCAACCCTGGAAGCCCAGAAGTTTTCCTGAGGGTAGGTATCTATTGCCATTCCTTCCGAATGAGATTGAATGATTTCTTTAAACGCAAATTGTGCCATAAGACAGTAATGATACCTTACAGTATAAGCTAAGGCTTGTTTTGACACCTTGTATGGGTTTCACACCCTACCAACATTTCTCCCACCAGGGGCATGAATTTGGATCTCCCCTTTACCCAGATGCTTATTTTTCCAGAAACTCTGACCCTTGGAATTTTGCACAATGAGTTTAAAAATGGGGGTGAAGGGATTGGGGAGAGACATACAGAACAGAATAACCTTGTGACCCATTAAGCCCTGTATTTTTAAGAAGGCGTGAAAAAAAAAAACCCCACCAAACAATCAATCAAACAACTCAACCCAAACCAGAAAAATGAGCAAAGACAGCAATGGCTGCTTTACTTTTTATAGTTTGAACATATAGTGGTGAAGCACCCTCCCAGGAAGCAGGAAATAAGTACAGCATCATTGAACCTATGTGGTTTCAAATATACATCTTTCATGATCAGGGAGATTTTACCTAATTATCAAATTAGTTACTATAGAAAAATGCTCTTGTGACCTATATGCTTATGATCTGTCAAGGAAGAATCAGTAAGACAGACCTTTTGTTAGACTATAAACTTGTGACAGTGTTTTCAGAGAGACCCAAAGTTTAACACCTGAATCCATTGTTCAATAGCTACCTGATTGGGCTGATCCTGAGCCCCTACCAGTTCCCAAATGAGGGCTGCAGTGAATCAGAACATCTGTACATGAGGCTAGATATTTAAATGCCTCAATACACATTTACATGAATACATCTACAGTGACAAGTTTTAAGTGTTTTGACTTGAAGTAACTTCCTAACAGATGGTTATTCTGCATCTACGTTTATTTATGGTTGTTTATATTTTTACAGACGTAATAACTGATGCAAAAGTGATACAAGCTTATTCTTTGTCTTTTTATTTATTTATATTGTAACAGTTAAAGACATTATTTTACTGCACAAGATATAGGAATTACATAAAGACAGTCTTTATATGTTCTACTCACAAGAGGTCCTTCCAAATATTCAAGAAAAACTGCTGTGACCATAAGGCAAGTTGGACAAACATGAATTAGATGCTAGCATCATCTGTAACATTGTAAGCTTAAGCAAGATATTACCAAAAAACAACAACAACAAAAAAAAAAAGTGAAAAAAATGAGGAGAAAGTACAGGAAGATAAGGAAAATATTTAAGTACATGTATCAGAAGCTTCAGAAAATGGAGTTCAACAAAATTAATGCAAAATTTCTCAACAAGATAAATCTCATGCTACATAAAATGCAGTTGGTATCATAAGCAGATACAGCTCTGATTCATCTGATTCAGGAAACTGCCATGCAAGTGTGTAAGTGATTACACAATCAGGACTAAAGGGTGTTTATTCCAAATGCATTTTCTAACTAAAGAAGCAAGCAAGCAAGCAAGGCAAGCATATGCATAGTATTAAGAAATGAAGGACCTAATACTGCTGTAAACTATATTCATGCCTCACCATGTAAATCAATGTGTTTCAGAAAACTAAATGAGAGAGGGAGTTGACTTTTCTCTGCTCACTACAGTGATTAATTAGCTTATTTTTCAATATGAAAAGTGCTAGCTATGTTGTTACAACTTTTTTCACAGTACTAAAAATACAGCAATCCATTACCCCTCTAACAGGAAAAGGTACACGTGACCATGAAACACTGTGAGACTTTGCTAAGAAATGTCATGAGAAAGAAAATTTCTCAGCTTTGAAGTCGCTTTTATTTATATGCAAGTTGTAATGTCTAGGGAAAGCAAAGTTTGCTGTAATCATTTTCTTACATTACTGTGACATACATTTTAATCCACAGCTTTAACTACAACTATCTGAAGAAGATTCAAAAGATCATTACAGTTGCCAACATTTATTATACACCTTTATGAGCACTGTAACACCACTGCATTTGTATTGAGAAACCAGATCTGTAAGGAACGACAAGGAAATTTTCCCACTGAATGATAAAGCCAAATTTTTCAGGAAACATAAACTCAAAAAATTATTGATGTAGAATGGTTTTATCACATCAGCTGCAGAACTCCACTGGGGAAAACAGAAATGAGAAGCCCTTAGGCCACATTCTGTGTGACCTAATTCTTTCAAGGGTATGTTTCTGCAAATTTTTAGGAAGTGACAGTGCAAACAAATGACAGTTCCCACCGTGATGTTTTCATGGAATCTCTGCATAACCTCCAAACAGAGTTTTCACCAACATTACAGTACATAGTTCTGCTGTAGAGTTTAATTAGTTTTGAACGTAAATGAGCAGAAAAACAGTTATCACACCCAGCAGAAGAAACAGTTATGCTTCTATAAATTCCTGCTATTCTACTGCTGCAATTGTCAATTTAAAGTTTCACTCTATATGCTGCTGCCAGTTAATGATTAGTCTACTACATTTTTGGCGAAATTGCACTCCAGTCAAGGGAAATGAAGTAAAAAGAGGAGGGAAAAAAGAAACTAATATTGTTAAAGTCTTATTAGAGCAGCAGGGCCAGTGCTGGACTTAGCTGTGATGAGGTTGTCTTTCTGTTAAATTCAATACACTGAATTCAGTAAGAGCAAGATCAAATGCTATGATTTGATTTTCATGGGTGAAGTGTTAATAGAAATGTGGATTAACTTTTTCCTCACGTTGTGAAATTGTTTTTATATTAATGTAAAGCAGAATACAATCATCCTTCTCTCTGAGGGTATATTTCAAAAATCTGCCCATTTGCTTTCAGAAGGATTAGTGCCATGCAGTTTATTTTGAAGGAAATCACATTCCTTTAACAAAGGAAAAAAACCCCATTCTTTTCTCTACAGCATCATCAGCAATATTCACCAGAACTTCATTTTAACAATTTCCTATGTCAGACAACCATTTCTTACTTGTATGATTTTAATTCATGCTGGTTTGTTTCTAAATGAGTACTTGCAGCAAATGAATGTGTTTTCATTTAGCAGCTTAAGTTTTTCATTTAACAACTGAAGACCACATTTTAGTTATAATTGATAAAAACATGATTTTAAAAAAACCAATGCTTTAGGAATGTAATTGGATTTTTTCTTAAAGAAAAGAAGACTATTTTAACTGTGTTGTTCCCCTAAAACATCTAGATATCATAATATTTCACCCTTTCTCTGGAAGTATTAATAGGCATTCAAAACAGCTTTACTAGCCATATATTCTGAAACGTTTTTGGTTTCACGACACATGAATTCACACTTGGTACAACAAGTGTTGATAATAAAATCTGTCTGAGTATGTATAAATACATATTGTGGTGAAATATTAGGTATGAAGGTCTTCATTCCTCCACTTACAATTATTCAATACAGAAAGAGCTAAACATCTATAATTTAGATAAGGCAGAATAGCGTTTTAAATGAAAAAGGTCAGATGCATGTAACACACATTTTTCATTTCAAATTGTGCATAAAGTTTATTTGTAGATCTTTGAAGCTGATGGGAAATTTGAGTGTTTATTCAGCTGGAATTCTAAGTATTTCATATATAATGCATATGTTCCCTGAAATAGTTCAAATTGACTACTACAAACAAATAGTGGGATGTTGTACGCACATCTCAAATATTCCATAAAGCAGATTAAAAAAAGAACATGGGCATCAATTCCTTAATGCTTCATAATTCCTATTCAATAGTAAAAGACATCAATAGAATTTTGTTACTATTTTATATAACAGAACCAAAATCCCCCCATTCCTTAATTAGAATCATAGAATGGTTAGGGTCAGAAAGGACCTTAAGATCATCTACTTCCAACCCCCTTACTGTGGGCAGGACACCTCACACTAGACCATGTCACCCAAGGCTCTGTCCAGCCTGGCCTTGAACACTGCCAGAGATGAAGCATTTACCACTTCTCTGGGCAACCTGTTCCAGTGCCTCACCACTTTCACGGTAAAGAACTTCTTCCTCATATCTAACCTGAACTTCCCCGTTTCAGTTTGAACCCAATACCTATAGCTACAGTCCCGAAGACATGTCCCTCTCTGGTATCCCTGTAGGCCCCCTTCAGATACTGGAAGGCTGCTATGAGGTCTCCACACAGCCCTCTCTTCTCCAGGCTGAACAGCCCAACTTTCTCAGCCTGTCTTTGTATGGGAGGCGCTCAAGCCCCCTGATCACCTTTGTGGCCCTCCTCTGGACTTGCTTTTATGTTGAGGACACCAGAACTGCACACAGTACTCCAAGTGGAGACTCCAAGTCTCACGAGAGCAGAATAAAGGGGCAGGATCACCTCCTTTGACCTTAATCTTAAAACACACAGTATGTACTTTGGTTTCATGAAGAGTAATAGGACTAATAGAGTGAAGGAAAAAGTGAGCTTTTTAGACCTCTAGATCATGACCTATATGAGTAATGTGGGATATAGCCCACTATTTGATATTGTGAACTTTCAGTGGTGGAGATCGTTCCCTGTAGGTGTTTCATTTATAATATTGCCATTAGACCTGATTCACCACAGTCCATGTGAAAAAGGAAAAGGCAAGACCATTGTCTTTAGGGTTGTTCACAAATAATATAAATATGAATCCACTTTTGTTCTTGAAGATGAAGTAAATGACTATGGAAGAAGTGTTTCCTAGTCCTACTATCTAAGGTCAAATTCACTTCATGAATATATGCATGTCTTCTATCGCAATTAATGGAGATGCAAATAGGTCTACAAACCAAATCTAAGA
Source organism: Nestor notabilis (assembly GCF_000696875.1). Taxonomy (NCBI): domain Eukaryota; kingdom Metazoa; phylum Chordata; class Aves; order Psittaciformes; family Psittacidae; genus Nestor; species Nestor notabilis. The sequence continues at coordinate 8,757 of NW_009914026.1, forward strand.
TAGCCAATCTACCATTTTAAATGACATTAGTATAGTGTACGTAATGCTAAATACCTAGTAAATTGACCTTCATGGAGTTTACAAATTTGAACCTAAATACAAAATGTAGCTATTTGAATGTAAAATCACCATTTGTGCTCCAGCTCTACATTGTATACATTTATACATCCCTTTGCATAATTGTAACAACATTTGTTAGTTATACATTATTTATTAAAATGCACTAATAATCCTTGTCTATTTTTTCAGAGATTTTCTTTCATACAAGTAACAAGAAAAAAAATAATTCAGAAGTATTCTACTGTACACAAAATATTATGAATGGAAACATGTATTATTAAATGTTCCTGAAGAACTGGATGGTTGGGTTTTTTTAGTTTGGTACCCATCACTGCTTCATGTTGAATAATTAAACTGGTTCAATACATTGGGTCTCTCAGGAGATCTTACAGCACCCTACCAATACCTAAAGGGAGAGGGACTTTTTACAAGGGCATATAGTGACAGGACAAGAGGGAATGGCTTTAAACTAGAAGAGGGTAGATTAGATTAAATATTAGGAAGAAATTCTTCAGTATGAGGCTGATGAGGCACTGGCACATGTTGCCCAGAGAAGTTGTGGTTGCTCCATCCCTAGAAGTGTTCAAGGACAGGTTGAATGGGGCTTTGAGGAACATGGTCTAGTGTGAGGTGTCCCTGCCCATGGCAGGAGAGTTGGACCTAGACAATCTTTAAGGTCCCTTCCAACCCAAATCATTCTATGATTCTATGATTGTCCCTCTGTGAATGAGGAAATGAAAAGTACATTGCCAACATGTTTGTTACATGTAATTTGAATTTAGCATGTATGCTAGAAATGAAATCTCATTTCTTTTTCTAAATTTGTAGATCACAGGTTGTATGAAGTAGAGCCTAACTGCCACACAATGTTTGGATTTTGTACCATTAACTTCTTTGTACACAATAACTTCTACTTCTGATTTCATCATTATAGCATATTCTCCAAGAATTTGATTTTTTTTTTTTCTGACAAATGTTATATTTTTAACATGCTCTTTCATGATATCAGTATTTCTGAATCCCATGATTAAGATATGGATTTGAACAAATAAAATATGCAACTTTTGTTGGCTCCAAACAACTGACCAAATACAAACACAGAAAAGATGAAAACCAGAACATAAACCCAGGTGCAAAATGCCCTAAGCATCAGTGAACACTGGCTGCCTATCTCACTTCTAAAATGGGCTCCAGCAAAATCCTGAATCCACCTGGGACTCTTTTCAATAAATACAGTGACTAGCATTCAAATGCATCTCTTCTTATAAATAGGATCCCACAATAATCTTTCTTTTCTCCTTTGTTTCAGATGTATAGTTAGTATAATTTGATATTTTTGTCAGTGGTTATTTACTTTATGGCTTGCTAACTGTGGTAGCAAGTTCTTGTTGATGGCTCAACTAGCATGTACATATGGTTTTTAGTCAGCTACACTATCTTTGAAATCTAGTTTGAAGTATGTTTTTAAATGACAAACTAGTAATTAACATGTAAGAAAAGTGGGCATGGTTACAGTACATGGTGTCAGTCACTTAGAAAATTTTTTGCCTTTACTATTTAGAGGCTGATCAGTTTGGCTACAGATCTTGATACACATATTAACTTTTACAGTCCTTAGTAATATCAACACCAGGCTTTTACCCATATATGATGCTTTTTGGATTATTTGCAATAGCATAAAAATAAACATGGTGCAGAAAAAAAACCCAACTGCAAACAGAAGCCAAATAAGACACAGGATCTTCTCTAAATCAGTCCAAGAAAAAAAAAAACCAAACAAACCTTTTTCTCCTTCCACACAAGATCTGGAGGTTAATAAAACATAGAAAATTTAGTCAGTAGCAAGATTGCTCAATTAGCCCTGAAGTTTTCCAAAAGACATAAGATAACAATCATCTAGGCTTATTCTGCAACCACAGTCACGTGCATGATGAAATCAGTGGCCTGTACAAAAAGTTATATCAGCTTCTGGATGAAGAGAGACCATGTTTCAACAGTATTATCAGGTAAATTTTAGACTTAAACTGGTATGAAGACAAAGATAAGAGAAGAAACACAGGTAGCATGGTGAGTTGACACACTAAGTGGCTTTTCACCCTGAAAGATGAGATTTGGAAGTCAAAGTCGAAGTATAAATGAAATGTGTTTTCTGGTGTCATTCTTGTTCATTCGTTCACTGTACAAAATCACCACGTAATTTTCCCTGATTAACTGTGATTGGCAGCTGTATTCAAATAGTCTGGATCTGTACTAGAAGCTGTGTAAAATGAGAAAGCTACAACATCCAGGTAGAAAGGTAAGGGTGCATGATAATTCTACATTTATCTCCTTTCCATGGTAAACCGCATTTTATTTTTCCAAGAAATGAAATCACACACGAAACAAGAAATGTAAGTAGCAAGAACAAACAGTTCCTCCTTCTCCCCAAATAACAGTAGAATGAAAGGTTAGAAAGAGGACTGCAAGAATATGCTGTGTGACAGGTCTTCTGGAAGTCTTCAGGAAGCATGAAGATTATGTATATTTAAAAGGATAAAAAAACCAAAACAGATTTCATTTAAACCCAACTTATTTATATTTCAGGTAATTAAGAAAACTATTATGATGTCAGTAGATAAATCTCTCCTTTTGCTGCTTGCAGTGCCTCCTGCCACTGCTAACTTCACAGTTTATTTCTAGCAGGACATCAGTAAGCCCATTTATGCAAATAAACTTAAGGATGTGGGCAGATAGGAACTACCTTTCTGATGGCTGATGTTGCATTAGTTTCTGAAAACACTGACTCAGTTTCCAGAATGAATCTTGTCCACAGGAAGAATTGTACAAGGCACATATCTATTTGTAGTTTAGGCAAAAATTTCACCGCCTAATCCTTCTTCCCACAAAAAAAAGGCTGATGAAATGTAGAACTTAGTAGGTAATGTAAGCCATTAATTACCAGAGACATCACAAATGTCATGTTTTTCCAGTGAGGTACACTCGCAAGTAGTTTATCTTTCCATTCCTGGTGTCTTCCTGTCTGCCACTTCATCCAGAAATAATGGAGAGAATTACATAGACTTTAACCAGTGCAGAACTATCAGCCTAGCATCAGAAAGCTTCTCTGTTGAATTTTCTGTCCATTCCCAATTTGCTAATCTATCTGAAGCTTTATTTGAACTCCTTTCTACTTTGTAAAATCACCGGCTCATTTCTCATTCGAAAAAGACTCACTTGCTCTCAGTATTGGGTAAATATTGAAAGGAAACAAAAATTTTGAACTTCTTAATGTTTATAGGCTACTAGTACAAGTGCTGGTCATTCCTGTCCGCAGGCATTTGCAGTCCTTAGTCAACAAAATGCAGTAAGCTTGGTAGCAAGTATCTTCATCAGACAACAGTTCAATCAATTAAATCTGAATCAATGCATCAAAAAGATGCATCATTGTTATTTTCCCATGTGAAGACAACTGGAATAATGAGAGACTGATTTTGTGCTAAATAATAAATATATGAATTCAAATTAAGGTCTAGGTGTCAAAACAGAAAGCAATCAAAATACTTGGTTTTTAGGCTGTAGGCCCTTATTTCAGGAGATCAGTTAACATGTTTAAATTCATCCTAGTTAAGGAAATATAGTCAATTATGTGCTTAACAATAAGAATGCTTAGGTTCATTGTGCAGTGTTTACTTCAAATATATACAAGCATGTGGCTAAATTCATTACAAGAAGAAACAGTTTCCCAAGTCAGTGCTGGAACATCCACTATCCAAACCTCAGAAATACACTGCTAGATTGAAAATTAAATGTATAGGATTTTAATACTCTTTTTAATTCAGGATCAGACTTGCTAATTTTTGCACGCTTATTTTCTGTTACAAACAAGTAAATATGTTCATTCACGGTGGTCTGAAATGATGAATGGTATGAAATGCAATAAAATGGTGTGAATAATAGCAAAGTAAACAAAGATGCTGTAGCTCGTTTAGGTTCATTTTGTAAACAGGCCAGCCATGTGTTCAACAGGCAGGGACGATGCTGAGCTGGGTTATCACACATGGGTGATGTGCCACATTCTTCTCATGCCACATTATCACATTCTTTACTGCTCTGGGTTGTAATCTGACTAGGTCACAGCAAATCATGGCTTGATAGATTGTGAAACAGGAAAGTTACATGATCCTTTCTATAAAGCCATCTTCTGGGAGACACTGTTTAGGCTAATTGATTATTCAAGAATTTTTGGGATGAATTATGACTGTGGTCTCCTGGTTAGCAGAAACACAGCGCTAAAGGCTACTATTTAGCCCATGTTTTTCTTCTTTTCATGTGAGGTCTCCAAAACATTTGTGTTATTACCTGGAAGATCCATGTTAATTTCATAAAAACCTTGGAAAATATTGTAATCCTAAATTCTGGATTTAAACAAGAAAAGTGCAAATCTGAGCAGTCTTTCCCTTTCTTGGCTATAAAGAGAACTGGAAGAAATGTAAGGTCAGATCCTGCCCACTGCTCAGAAATACACGTGGAAATCAGATTTTTGCATTAGCAGAGTTTCACTTGAAATTGTTTCTTGAATTGAGAAGCAATATTAAAGATATAAAAAACACCATTAAATAAGAATTTGTTCTTTGTGGCATTTTCGTGTTTCTGTCTGGCTAGAAAGTATTTTGCTTCTCTTAAACAGATTTATATTTTTTTTGTAGTAAAGAGAGACCCAAGTCTGACACTTTACAAAATAAGCGATCCTACTGAATTAAATGGAACATCTATGAATGTTCTATTAGAACATCTAATAGATGTTCTATATGAACATCTATTTTATCTATGAATAAATATTTATGCAATTAGACGTGTTAATTTTGTACAAGGCAATGCTCTAACCTAAGGCAGAGAAGATGAAATGACAGGATTTCATTTAAACAAAAGTGAACATTAATTGGAAAAGCAGCAGATTTTTAATAATGAAGTTTACACAGACAGTGATGTGCGAATTAATTTTCATAGACATTTACACTTTAGTATTATTCTGACAAGTGAAAATAAGTTATGGTTTAAAATCTGCAACAAACTTTTGACACAAAGCTTGCATTAAACCAAGAAAGAACAGTGTACAGAAATGAGTAGGAAGAATGTATCTCTCAGTCCTTTCAAGTCCTCACTTTCAGCTTCACAACTTAGATATTTTCACTCGTACTTTTGTAAAAGCTCAAAAATGTCTAGCCACTTTTGGAATTCCAGGCATAGATATTCTATTTAGAGATAGATTGTATATCTACATTTTAAATATTCATGCCATCTTCAGCACATCACTATCTGAAATGATTCACTACTTTCCGGATACTGAGCCAAGGAAACAGGTTGTTTTGTATTTATAGAAGATACTCTGTAAAGAAAGGAAATGTAAGGAAAACTGAAGATACTAAATAAACGTAGCACTTAAAATTCTCTTGTACAAGTTACAGTTTTAAGTCCTCTGTAAAAATTGCTGCAAGGGGATACTTGTTCTATAATTAATGTTCAGAAAGTCTATACTATACTATTATCTTCGTATTTTACAGCTTCTTTAAAGCTTTAAAAATCTCAGATATCTAAAAAATTAAAAACGCTATTAAAGTAAGGGCTTCTTTACAAAATTATAGCATGTGGAGAATGTCATTTTTGCCAAGACTATATAGCATTTTTTGATCTTTACATGGTACAGTGGAATGATGCTAATTTAGCATCAAATGGAATGAAGTCAGTTTCTGTAAGAAGAAAATCTGGCCCTCAGTAAGAAAGAAGCAAATATTCAGATGTTATGAAAAACCTTCATAGAATCATAGAATGGTTTGGTATTTTGACTGAAATACTAGTTATGGCTGAAACAGTTGATGTTAAAACAGAATTAGATTGGTATTCTTAAGTAAATTATACCTTTTTCGAGGTTTTAAATAAAATTGGAATGGAAATTTTAAATATATTGATAGTTCAGATCAGAATTTTTAATGTAAACATAAGAATGGAAGTTTTCAGTTACTGAATCTAATCCTTGACTGCTTTTTTTTTTTTTTTTTTAATTAAAATGCCAAACTACAAAAAGTTAGAAAACTTTCAATGACTATGAAATAGCTTTTTTTCCAGAAGATATTCTTTAGGTGAAAAGGTTAATTTTTTGTTCAAGCCTAATGCTGAGCACATTTCTAATCTATGATTTGCAAACATTTGTATATGTACACACAAAAAAGTGATAATAAAGCAATGCACGTATTAAAATAATTATTAAAATTTTAATGTAGAGGATAGCATGAACTAGAGTAGATGTGCTACAAAGCATGTAAAGCAGATAAATCCCAGCTGACTGAAAGTTTTCCTTCATTTGAGAAAGCAAAAAAGATATTATTTCTTCCTCATGAGTAGGCTGCTACAAAAAAAAAAGGGAAAGCTAAATCTGAGTTGACATAGTATAAGCTACAGATTCCTGAACCGTGGCAGAACGCATTACTGCCATTTTTATTTCTTTAGAAATCATAATGGAAGAGGAAAAAGTCTTTAGCCTCACCTTCAGAGATACATTTAACATTTTGCTTTCTGTTTTGTCTTATTCCCATTTCTGTGTTGTCAGAAATAGTAGTGGATTTCCTTCACCTGTCTGCCAAACTCCCCTCAAAATATTTGTTTGTAATCCACCAGCATATAAACTCATCCTGAAACTTTGTGGAAAATGTATTTTTGAATGTTTTGTTCTAGTTCTAGATTTAGAATTGTTAGTTTATTTATTTAAGCATGTGTTGAAGTTATTTGTTCCATCATAGTTAAAGAATACTTCTGCACAGTAGGGATTCCTTAGTTAAACAAACAAACCAACCAACCAAAATCAGATTTAGTAATCTAACCAATACTGATGCTAGAACTCTGAGATGTTTACAGGTTACAAATAATAGAGCATGATATTTATTTAGAGCTAGATAGATCTGCATACCCACTTTTTGAGGAAGAATATTTAAATCTCACCCACATCTGAATTCTCTCATGAAACCTCTTACATTATGAAAACATGAAGAGAGAGACGGTATGTCCATTCTGAATTTCTTTTTGAAAAATACACAAGCTTCGTTTTTGACAAAACTGTGTCATGATGAATCATTATAGAAATATAATCTAAATGGATTATCGGGAGACACAGTGTCACAGCACAAAGGCCTGCTGTATAGTAATGTATGCAGAATGGCAGTAAAGTCAAAAAATCCACAGGAGTTAAATTAGTGTACAGAAGTAGTTATATTAGTGATCTATGCTACCTCATGTGAGAAGAACAGAAAAATTTTAGGAAATTAGAATATAAAAAGAAAAAAGAAAAAAGAACCTCCTAGAATTTAGGAAAATTTAAGTCAAATCCAACCCTAGAACAGATGTAATTTCAGACATTTTATTGGCTACCGGCTAAATATTCCCATATTGTCCTCCAGGAAAATGTGTGTGTAGTGAGGGGGAAGGAATCAATGCCAGCAAATACAAGTTTCTTCTACCCATACAAGTCTTTTCTACACTATTCTTAGGTTTCTGAATCATTTTATGAAGTCTAGATTCTGCTTAAAATTGCCAAAGCTGAATTTTGCACTGAATTATATTCATTTTTAGCATTTGCACTCATTAGAATTTGATTTGCACATTGCTGAAGTCACTGGAAGGCAATCACAAAGGTTAACATTAGCCTAAGGTTAGTCTCTTAGTCTTCTCAACATTTATAGTACCAAAAGAGATTAGATTCTTCCTGAGGTGAATCAAAATACCTAAAATTAGGTTCTTGTTTGCAACTGACTTCTAGAGAAGCTTTCTTTTCACAAATGAGTAGCAAGAACCTCTATGGAAAAAATCCTCCTTAGCCTAATTGCTAAGCTTTTGACACTCTTTGATTCTACTTCTTCCTCTTTTTCCTGTTAAAGTCATCTATTCTGGATGCATTCCAATTTCATGTCAGGCAGGATTTCCTTTTTTTTGGCTAAAAAATCCAATAGTTTATTGTACTTAATTATTTTATATTTTGGAGCCCTAGATTTAGCTGAACTTGTGCTGGTTTTCTTCCATGGGCCCTGAAAATATTTCTTCCCGTCACCTTCTCTACGCATGTTTTCTCAGATGTTTGTAGGCTGATGCAGCTCACAAGCCCAGCAGAAATACCAACCATTCCTTTTTGTTGCTAGAATAATTTTCTGCCAAAATACTTAATTGAATCAGCTCTCTGAGGGGTGAGCTGAATGAAGCAGCAGGACCCCTTGACCAAGAGGAAAGGTGAGAAAGTGACTGCCTTTTTTAGCAAGAGCAAAATACAACAGCCACTCTGTGACTGTGGCCAGAAATCAATTCCAGCTGCTGGAATAGACCCTGTGACTTTGGTTAAGGAGATACCATGTGAAGTTACCAACTTTGGAGACTCATCACTGCTCCACTGATTGTCTCAGATTCTTTGTATTACTTTCACCACCTCATATACAGGTTTGGTAAGACAAGCAAGAGTAAAACATAATGAGGAAAACCTTTTTTGAGTGAAGCTATTGATCTGAATTATTTTTACTTTTGTATACTTAAGGCAAATTATAGATATATGCTGAAAGGTGGTAATGATTCAACTAGCACATCACTAATTTTGTGAGCAACAGCACCTACAGTCATCAGCATAACAAGTTTTTTGGTTTGGTTTATGCAAAATACTGTTCTATAGTATGCATTGAATCACTGGTAGCCTCAGGTTCCACCTGTTCCTTCCCTCCCTCCCAATTGTCTAGATACTGGCACCAGGATTGACCTCAGCCTATGGGAATTAACAAATATAGGCCCTGATGCAGGACAATTCTAGTTCTGTTCATAGTAGTCCATAGTATTAGTGGGTCTTAAAAAAATCTGTTATTAACAAAAAGTAAGAAGTATGCCTGCAGGATGGATACAACAGTCATAGCTGCTGCTGTGTCACGTTGCCCTAAGGACATTTACTGGGTCACATGCATAGGAGTGGCTATAGTCTTTCTGCACCTTCCCAAAAATCTGCCCTAATAAAAATCAATAGGTTTTATAATGAAATTAATGCACTTAAGCAAGGTGTTACATTCCTGAATATATATGCTTTCAGCCTTCCTTGTTTCAAGATACTGTAAGAGCAATAGTATATTGCTTGTGAATTGGAAGGATGAGGTATAAAAGAGCCGCAAAAATCTCCACTTCTAATTGCTGTAAGTAAAAATTACAGTAAAGCAACAATTTATGGAAGAATAAAGAGGTTTCTCTCTTAATCCTTGTTGCCAAACTCATTCTATTCTGGGCCCATCACAGCCTCTTGTTTTCCTTATGAGGCCCATCTCTCTAACCCCCTCCCTCCCCGCCTTACCTTTCCCATTAAGTTTCTATTCAGGAAACCTGTTGTTTGCTTAAGACAGGTTTAACATCTGAATTTCATCTGTAGTAAAAGAAGATAGATGTCTTTTATGCATTAAAAAAAAAAAAAAATTTTACTAATTCCAAATCCAATTTATGTTGTAAATATCTGATACTGGAAATGTCTTAATACAAATTGCTAAAACACAATGATTTAAACCCCCCCCATCTGTGTGGACAGAAGAAATAAAATGTCATAAAAATAAAAAATAAAATGGATGGAATTAAGTCACTGCGTACAGAAGTATTTATTAAATGTAAAGACATCAAGCAATGAGCCTGTCAATTAATTAGTAACTAATGAACTGTTATAATCTTTCTTACGAAGCCAACAGTATGCTCCCCTGGCCCCTTTTCGTTAATTGAATATGAGTCAGTTTAAAAGTCAATGCATTTAAGACAGGTTTGGTAATGTCAATAACTGGGTATTCTCCTGCCCTGTTCTAGTGCTGTCTAATTCACCGCAATTGTGCTGTGCTTCATTAGCTTCCCTTTCATTACACAAGAAGGTGAAATTTATCATGAGCACACATTAGATGGTGTGACTTCATCTTCCTGCAGTAGGCAAAGTAATGATTAAAAAATGCATCTGCCACCTTATGGTCAGTTGGAAGGATGCCACCAATGTTTGAAAAATAATGGTCTTGGGTGACACATTGTTATGATGGTGGGGGAGGGGGGTGTTTCAGTCATTTATTTCCTGTGGTAGAAATTGCAGATGGGAAGCAAAGAAAGTGTCATATGATTGGCATCTGTAAGTCTAACTGACACTACTTCCTTTCGGAGAAAAAAAGTAAAAAACCCAAAACAACAAAGGCTTGATCTGGCCAAAGTGAATCCTATTAATTTAAGGAAAAAGAAGCTTGGATCCTGTGTCCTTTAAGTAAACTCAGGGGAAGTTTGCCTTAAAGGAGAGTGTGGCTATAAGACCAGAAAGAAGTTATTCTAACATTACTTCATTTTCCATTTTAATTTGCTTTTGACAAAAAAAGAAAAAAAAAGAACAAAGAAAAAAAGAAAAAAGTAATGAATAAAATTCTGTGCTTGGAGTTTCTTAATATACATAGCTTTACATGCAACCTTTGATGCTGCCACCACTCAAACTTGTAGTGCATTTCCAAGCAAACAAAGGATAGTTATTAATAATATGTATATGTTGTATTGTCACACAGATAATAATGATAATAAAAATGTCAGTGTAAAAGTTATCCTTTGAAATTTCCATACAAAAAAATCTACAGTCACTCATAAACTTCACACTGGAATTATACACATGAAAGAAAGGAAAATTGGTGGAGCCAACATTTACTCAAAACATCTGAAAAAATATATGTCTGTACAGTATTTTCACTAACTAAATAGCAATTTCAGCACATAAGTTAGCATTAGCCTAGAAGCTCATATTTCTTTACAGTAAAGAGAAGAATGAATCTTCAAAAATACAGCTAATTCATAAGTTAAATGTGTGAACAATGAACCAAAATTAAAAACCAACTATATTTGACAGAAGAGTAGAGTGATATAAAACATAAACAGTACAGGTTTGAACAGTAAAAAATAAACCAGGCATATTATTTTATAAAAGTACGTCCACCTACAGACAAAGATGAATGGAACTGATTAGGGATGCTTAATCAAAAACCCTCACAAACAACCCCTCCCAGTAATCTTTGCAGTCTTCTTCTATAGAAGTCATGCATGTCCTAAACAAAAGAACATATGCCATATCTTATTTAAAAGTGTTACAAATATGAATTAATATTAGAGATTACATTAATTTTGGAATGCACTTAGGTTTTGTTAGAAATTGAGCTTTTTGCAGGTTGATGGAGCAGGAAAAGTAGGAGGTTCTCCTTCTCATAAACTATTATATAGTTTGGAAAATAACATGCATTGTTTCTAAACAGGTAAGAAAATAGATTTATTACATTGACTGAATATTAAAAGCAACTACAAGAAAGGAAATAATTAGATTAAAAAAACCTTTGGAAGATACACATACTCAGTAATAAGAGAGTGGATACATTGTAGAAAATGAAATTTCAAAAAGGAAAAAGCAAAATGAATCTCATTGTCCCCAGGCTTATTAACATGGTATAGTTTTCATCTTTTTGACTAACAGAATTACAACATAACAACCTCATTATAATCTTGTATCTTGACAACAATCCTTTCAGTTTTAGTCTCCTTGACAGAGATTATTCCTTCTTCAACCCATCTCAAAACACATCTGCTGTCATCTTCCTAGCCTGGAGCTCTAGTGTAAAGGGTCAGACCCTCTTTGGATACCTTTGTGGCTTACCTTTTTCCACTGTTTCAGACTCAGAGTTCTGGTTCCATAACTATCAGTCCCTCTTCTACTCACCCCCTCACCACTTAACAACCTACTCTAATTTCCATGCTACTCACCCTATCAGCCCCAAACATGTTTTAGTGATTATTCCTTATAACCAGCTTTGTATCAAATGGAACATATCATCAAAGATCTTTAATAGGAAGAGCAAATCAAGAGGTGACAGAGGAGTGCTCAAAATCCTCTGCAGTATGAGCTGGAAAAAATATCTTATCAACACCTATACCAGCTCTAGCTGTTCAATTTCCACTGTAGAAAGTACTCATGTGTGTCAGCTCTCTTTAAAAATCTGTGAAAATCTTGTCCAAAGAAATTTGACTAAATAGATAATTCAATCTCAGTGCAGTAAGGTGTTTTGGCAAGGAGCAGCAGCTAAAATTTTTCAAAATGAACGAGTTAGTGGAAGATATGCATGCAAATCCATCTTCATCCCTTCCAGCTTTGCTCATATGAGCTCACATGAGCCAGAAACTCACAAGAGGTGCTTTCGTTATATATATCTGAGGGACAGGAAAGAAGGTCCCTCACTTCCATTAAAGCTGGAGACGGGGGGAGCTCATGAGAACCTACAGCTGCAGTCACAGAGAAGATTGCAAATTTTCTTTTTTCCCAGCAGGTTCTGTGTTCCTTCCTAACTGGGAATTGAATTGATATAATTTATGTTGTTTCTTTCTGTCCTGCTAACATCTATATCCTTCTATAACCATATCTATCCCATTACCATTAATGAAGAGTCTGGAGGAATGCTGGAGAAAATTAGTATGGAGCGGCATGGAAAACTTCCAGACAACCGGACACTAACTTTTGTATAAAAGAAGGATGCTCCTATTTCCCTGTGTGCAATCACTGCTCAAAAAGCTGTGTGACTGGCTTTATAACCACGTACAAGTTCTGCAAGAGTTCTGCAGTGCATGAACAATTGCTTAAATATGTGGAAGTCATGGGTTGAATCAAAAACCCCTGTACCTCCATACTTTATCTGGGACAAAGGGAAAGACTATGGAGGGGGATGTGGAACTGACAAGAAAGAAATTTCTTTCCTAATATAGGTAAACGTTGACCTTCTTAGTAAACAGACACTAAGAGAAATGTCAAATGCAATAGCTACTTTTATTGTTTGTTAAATCTAGCAGTTTTGAGAAGCAGTGTGACTGAAATATTTTAAAATAATTAACCAAAGCTCAAATGCTGATTTCTCACACAGTTATCATATCTTCTTTGGAAAAAGTAACATCATTTTAGCTGCTCATTTTTTTGTGAAATGATTGTGTCAAGAAAGCAGGGAGTAGAGCAGAGGATATTTTGTGTATGCTAGTTACATAGCTACCACAAGCTACAGTAGGCTATTTTAAGCTCTTTAACTATCGACTAGTTCTACTTATTCAGTTTTAAATCTTTGTACTTATGGTTTAGTTTATGCTGATGATGACCTTTACCATCCAGGAAATCAGATGATAACGACTGTTAAGTATGCAAGGATTTATGCCATATCTGAGTCAGCAAAAATATCTATGTAACAACAGCTTCGTTGTTTCTTTGTTTGAAAACTACAAATAAGACCTATTAATAATAGTGTTCTCAACCAAGACTCTCAAACTGCTTAAGGAGTAGTTAACTATTACAAATGCTAACAAATATCACAGATAAATAGAAAACTTACCCAGATATTGCAAGGATCTTTTTATTTTGAATGCTCATACAGTATATATTTGCTTATTTTCAGAACTGCCCTAACAGGAAATAATGTGTCACTAGTTTCATTTTATGGACAAGAAAACAGAGCACAAGAAGCTTTGGTAGGATAAAGTTAAAACCCATTTAGGAACCTGAAATGACCCTAATTACAGACATTCTGAAATCTCTTATATTTAACATACTGACAGATTTTTGAGGAGGAAAAGGAATTTGCATTAGGACAATTGTTAGGTCAGGTGTGAAAGGCAGCTTATCATGTTTAAACAAACAATGTAGAGATGTTAAACAATGTGCTATGAGGAAATCTTGGATGCTGACACAACAGAATTTTTAAAATAAAACATCATTTCCTCAGCAGACAGTGGTTAAACTTCTCCCAGCAAGGCAACCATAAATTGAAGAAGATTGAAAATACGCAAACCAAGTAATTTCATTGCTGTAATAGTTCCATTTTAAGGGTAGCTTTTTCTCCTGTTAGATTATCTCTTTC
>NW_009914026.1:22752-39241 GCF_000696875.1 Nestor notabilis
CCTTTCCTATGGTAAACCAGTGCAAGCTGTCAATTAGGTTCATAAATAATCTCATCCCAGAACTTCTGCTATTCAGTTAAGCTAATGACTTGACTGCAGGCAGCCCAAACCTCAAGTGGTTGTTCCCTTCTACACTCTTGCAAATGCTTCAGGAGTTTCTGATTAAGTTAAATAAAAATTTAACACACGGCTTACCAGAGATCAGGTGGAGTTATAAACACTGCAGCACATACGCAGCAAGGTTTTGTTTGATTTGTTTTTTCAATTCACAGTATCCCAGTATTACTGTGAAACCCTGAATTCAGACTGGAAGTTTCCAAGAAACTAGCTTTTTCAAGTCCAAAAAATACAATAGTGTGTTTAATACAAATGTCTGGGTGGTAGTTTTAATGATCAAACTTGATTCTGTAACTGATATACAAAACAGAATAAAGGCCTTATTGCAAAATAAGAAACCATTTTTTACTGCTTACAAGTTGATCGTGAATATTACTGGCCAGATATCTGTTTATGCTGAGAATTAAATAAATTAATTTCACATTTAAAAGCGCACACAAAACCAGACTGAACTCCCTTAAACAGCAGGTAAGCGAAGAGCTTTTATATAGGTATATATATTTTTAATCAGGAAAAATACAATAACCCTGCTTAGCTTTCTGGCTTTGGTTATTAGATGTGAAAATCTTTTTTTGCCAAAGGCAATAAATGGCAATGTTTACACATGGTGTCTAAATATCATGACACCTGTTTTAGAGATATCCTGTGTGTGGTATAGACGCAAGTTTACACCAACTTTGTATTGATTTCTGCTATTGCTTCTACCACTTCTCGCTGTCTTCAACATGTTGTACATAACTTTTGTGATTTGGGTGAAGTGCACTTGTTTTGCTCATTCTTCCTCTGTTAACTACTAATATGTTTCTTTTCTTCATCTTAAGAATCAGCTCAAGTGCTTGAGATGGATACAGACAAATGTTAAAACACTGGCCAAACTCAACAATTAATTTGTTTAAACATATTTTTGAATTATGAAATAAAAATTGAAGATTCCTACTCCAGTATTCATAGTTTTTATGTGAAACAGACAACTAGTTGTTGACTGAACTGTCAACCATACAAGATTCATTTCAGTAGCAATTTGCAATTCATCATTCAGTTCCCTTTAAATGTTAGTTTGCATCTGAACTAACTTGAATATCAAAAGAGACAATTCCCTGTAATATTTGGACAAATCTTCCTTTTTGAGGAGTGAATGAAAAATAATTTTTAGCAGCCTGAAAAACTTGACATGTAATGAATGACATGTTGGCACCAGAGTATGAGTTTTAAAAGTGCCATATCTTATATGTCTTTTTTTAGATATACATAAATAAATAAGCCTTTTAAGACAGAAGACCATTTCATCAGCACTAATCTTCTGCGTTTATCATTTTTAACTGTAGGAAAATTCAGTATCAGATTACCTTTTAAAAAGTAATGACAAAATGCAGCCTTTCATAATCATGGAGAGCTAATTAGGACCTGAAGGTAATAAATAAATGCCACTAGTTCCTTCACAGCACTTCTCCTAATATGTTGGAAATACTTGAAATGAGGTGCTCACTGAGTTGCTAAGCACAATTCCGATCTGTAAACATTCTGCATACAGTAATTTGCATTAGTTCCACATAATGTACAGCAGCATTAATTAATTGAGTGGATAGCGTCTGTACATCTGTTAGCTATTAGTCTTTAATTCATTAGATCTTTATCATTTACCTGAGCAGCCCATCAAGAACAGGAAAAGGAGACCTTGGCTCATGTCATATGTAGAATAGAAGAGCCTGGAATATTAAATTCTCTCATGTATGTCCAGCTACCGTGTATGAGCAATGATATTACAAATTTTGGTACAGGACTTTGAAATTGCTCTATTTTTGTGAACTAAAAATTCAAAAATTATCTAGGTCTAAATTATCATGCACTTAGGATCTTTCTGATGCAACTAACCAAACAGCTTTCCTTCAGGTTGCCTGCAAGGTTTGGCCCAGTTCAGAGCTGACAAAAATTGCTATCAATCAGAAAGATACAACACATCTACACAATCTAGTTGATAGCTGTGCTTATTTTTCTCTGATGAGTATAAGTCTTAGATTTAAATTTAACTAATACTGTTCCTTCTGGTTCAACAACATCCTTAATTACGTATCCCTCTCAGAGGTAATGAAATTTAGATGGAATATAAAGACCTTCCCCTGATTTGAAAACATGCTGAAAAATGTTATTTCATAAACACTGCAACGAATTGCACTCACAAGTTGCACTGCATTTTGCATACTATAATTTCAAATCACCTGTCCATCCTCCAGAATTAATGATAACATCTTTGGCAAATAATCTCACTGTCCATCACAAAAGTGAGTGTCCCAGACACTTTAAAGTATTTATAACAGTATTATTTTGGGATGAATTCTAGTTACCCTCATGGAAAGACTGAGTCTTGTTGGAATCACCATGATCTGAAAAGTTTTCCAAAGCTGTGCAAGGTTCTCTTAGACTGGGGATATTTCATGATTTTCACTATGTATCTTATTAAAACAGGTAATGATTGCAGGAAGAGGCTTTCAACAAAGAAAATGTATTTGATTAATGGACTAGAAAATTAACAATTAGTCATTCTTACAAATTTAGCAGAGCTAAATCTATGTTTGCACTGATATATCCTGTAAGAAGCCATAAATCTTTGGTATATCTTTTGGCTACAGACATGAGAACATGTCCAAGTGGCACAATAACACAATTTCAGAGTATTCCACCAATACTCTGAAATTATGAAGAAATGGCTTATACACTAGAAATTAACAAAATGATACACCTCCCACCTCCAAATAATTCCAATTACCTGAATTCTTGGCCTGACATAATGGTATAGAAAAGGATATTTTTCACATAGGCCAATATTACAGATACCTACTGTACTATTGCATGACTCTTCCCAGGAAAGTGATGATGACAATGACTTATTTACATGGGTAGGCTTTACTCAGCCACGTAGTGCTAGACAGTGGATGGAACACAGTAGCTGCATGCAAATGAACAGTGCATTTTAATTCACAGTGAGTAATTTCTTGCAGGCATAGAGGAACCTTCTCAGAACTATATGTTCATTATAAATTGGTGTATAGCTCATGCTCTGCATGTCCCTTTGTGTCATTGGTCCCTTCAAGAAGGATTGTACAGTGTATGATGGAAATGTTATGAAAATTAGCGGGGTGTCATTGCAATACCACAATATGATTAGATATTTGAAAATGCAGTGAATTATCTCCCAATTCAGCTTTTTATGTTTGCAAGGTGCATGAACAAAACAGTAGTCTATGCTACAAAGTTGGCAATTATGAATGTCCCGTTAGGTAGACATTGCAGTGACACTTGATATTTCACTACAAAGCTGCATGTCTGCAAGCCAGTGAACTTCTCTTGCAACTTTTATCACAGTTGTTATTTGAACACATAGTCTTATGTTGAAGATGTCTAAGCAGACAGAAAAGAAAGTGAAAGGAAAGAGGGAAATAAGGAAGAAAAGGGCATGGAAGGCTGACTATTACAAGATAGCGATAGAGAAGGTAGGTTGCCTTTCTGAAAAGGAAAAACAGCAGCCAGGACTGGGAAGTAATGAACAGAACTTTAAAAGCTCATATGCCAGCTCATGCTTCGGTGATTTTCTCCATAGCAATGCATTCTGAACATTTTAAAGGTGGAAAGGCTAGCTGGCAGTAAAGATGAGACACAGTCCACTTCAGAGAGATCTTCGCTGATTTTATACATTGGATACCGTAGATTCGAAAAGCCTTTTCAAATACTGAGTTATTGTTAGGCCCGGAGTCCGTGGTTTTTTTAATCTCTGCAGTAGCTTTCAAAGGAAAGTGCAAGTTGATGCTTATGCCTTGTGGCAAAATCCTACTTATTTCTTCATAGTTTAGAGGTCTGATTTTTCTTCTTGGACTTCCTGTGATTCATTTTCTTACTTTGGTTTTAATGTGTCATTGCAACTATAATTCCAGTTATGATCAGGCTTAGTTGTGCCTTTATCATGACCAGAAAATGTCTCTGTTGTGATTTCTTATCTGCAGCGCTTAAGACTAGAATTCCTTGGAAAAGCATATGTGGGGACTAAAGTCTCAAAAGCGTAAGCAACGCTACCTCTTATTCTTTATGTGTTTACTGGAGCTTCACTTATGGTTCAGAATCTCCATCGTGTAAAGTCATATGTAAAAAAATCATTCATGTGTCGAAGAGCAAAATAGATACGGTGGTGGACAGAGAGTAAAAGGCTGTTAACCATGGATGCACATGTCAATGAAATGTGAAAATAACTTCTGACAGCAGAGACAATGTTGATTCCTATCACAGTGTAACTTTAGATTGACTTTGTATTAATTTTTGTATAGATCACAGCCAGTCTTTTCAAGCTCTCATCATTATGCAATTTACTTCAGCTTTGAATCTTAATTTAATTCTGTATCATGTTTTGCATGATACAGTCTGGTCTTGACTGAAATGCTGAATTGTAAAAATAAGATGATTCTGAATTTTTAGATTATCCTCATAGCCTTTCCCAAAATCTATTGGATCATTAAGGTTTTGTTCCACTTGCCATTATTTTTAATTGTCTTCCATTACTGAGAGTCAGCTGCAGTAGCAAAACTCTTTGATGCTGATAGGTGCTAAGCTCCTACTGATGTCAGCAGGAGATACAGGGAATCTGCACTCCTCAGGTTTCACCCTACAGTCTTTATTGGGTTGACAAATATAGCCAAAGCCTGTGGGAGGAGGAAACCTTTGCAAATCTTTGCAGTCTCAAATGCTACAGCAATGACAGTCTTTAGTAATTACAGATATCTTCTCTGAAGGAGATCAAAATTTAAATGGTGGTTTTGTTATAAGCTGTATAAAGTTTAAATAAATTCTTTGGTAATATAAAAACAAACTGCTACTACAAGCCTACAGTATTAACAGGAATTATCTTTATGCCATCAATCAACAAAGAAATTTTACCAAAATCTAACATATAAGATGTGCAAGCACTACCTTCTACAGTCGTTGTCTAAAACATTTAGTTTATTTTTTATTACCTTGTTGATCTCTTGGAGCCAAAAAGAAATTTAATTAAACATAAAATCCATTCACTTTAAAGAAGAAATAAATAACATCTCAAGTATATAAAACAAGAGGTATCAGAGTGGATAATAGTTGCTGGCACTAGTTAGTTTCTGTTAATTAAATGGCTGAGGTACAGAACAAAATATAAACTAAGAGCATGTTCAACAAAACAGTATCAATTTTATGCCATGATTTCTACAGGGATTTGATTTTCAAGAGACAGCAGACTGCATCATGGAGAATTTGTGGCCTTTCATTCGTTTAATTTATGGTGGTTTATATATTTATTTATTAAAAATAATAGCATCATTTTGAGGAATAAATGCAGTAAATGTGCCAATAACACACAGTATTCTCTCCTCTTTGGCACGACACTGGCACTTCTTGGGTTTGCTCTTGCATGAAGTTGTAATTTTATTAACATATTATATTTTTCTGTTTTCTTGCTCTTAGTAAAAAAAAGTTTCAATGACTAAAACTACCACCTCAACCCAGACATTGTATGTATTACTTCCTGAAGCCAGCTTTTTGATGGAGATGGCTGTGACCAAAGGTTAGGAACCTATCATGTTCTGGGATGCTGTATAATGATGCTTAAGGTTCTTGAGTTTTGACTTGACATAATAATATGAAGCTATTAAAAATGTATTCTGCTTCTTTCACAGGCACAGGCTTCAAACATGCTCCCTTCTTGATGATTTTCTGGTTACATAAACAGTCCTCAGACAAACATTTAAACTTTCCTTTAAAACATACTTGCTCCTATGTTCCTTGCCAAAACAGTTTATTTATAGTAATAGATTATTTAAAGATCATATTGGCTTGTTAAAGGTGAAAACTTCCCCTTTTAGCATCTAAAGAAGCAATTTTATATAGAAATGTTATAATAGAAGTATGGATAGAGAAGAGGCTTTTCAGATCTCCTCAGTGGCATAACTGGTCCTCTGATGTGTTTTCCCAAGTTTATCTCCTCTAGTTTGGGAACTCCTAGGTAACTGTTCTTTCAAGAGATTTTTCTGCAAACTGAAATATCAGAATATCAGGACTATTTATCTAGTTTCAGTCTGATAAACCCTTTTTTAAATTTCATCCTTTCATTCATCATTACAGCCTTATGGTATCAATCCACATTTTTCTCTTTTCTTGATAGAACTCAAATATTTTTAAGATGAAGTCTTGCCTTTTTGAAAGCATTCATATTGTCTTTCTTCAGGTATCAGTTCCTCTAGCTTCTAAGATTATTTATTGCTTTCTTTAGGTGGCTTGCATTCAAAAAAGTTTGGTTTTTTTTCTGGTAACCCGAAGTTGAGAATTATTCCAAAAATCGTGACACCAGATGCACACATGAGGGACCATGACTTTCTTAGCTCTTTGGAAGCTTTGCTTACACAAGTTGAATAAGCAATTTTTGTCCTCTGCAGTACACTGAAAACTTATTTATTGTCCACCATCACCCCAGTTAGTTTTAATCATTGCTGGGTTTTAGACTATTCCCCTCTGTCACTAATTGCAGAAAAACAGCTGGATAGAAATGAAAACACATAAAACTGCAACAACTTTCCTTCTGTTATCAAGTCCGAAGGGTCCTACTAGAGCTGAAAAATTAATAATAACACTCTGGGACTGTGTGAACAGAGTACCAGAAGATGCATTACTTCAGTGCATTTCCATAGCTGCTTCTATCGGCCAGCATTTGATTAAGCCCGAACTACAGTTATTGCTGCTTTTCCCAAGATGTGTGCAGGCACATAACAGCAGATACGCCAACTGCTCTTTCTCTGAAATTTCACCTTTTTACTACTGCCATGGTACAGTGATTGCTGGCAGCACAGCAAGACAAAATTTTCACTCTGCTAGCTGGGATAACTTGGCCTCATACGCATTGCAAACTGTAATTGAAAATGAGTATCTCACATCCTGAATTTCACATTGCCTACCACCCAGTATTGAGTAAGTCATGTTTCTCTTCAATCCTATGTGTCTGCTTGGAAGGGACTATTTTTATGACTAACGATCACAGATGTAAAAAAAAGATTATTGGCTCAGGTCTATTGTACTTGTGTCAGAATTAGTCATCAGGAAAACACGGAGGCAGAAATGGAGACACAAAATCACATACCCTGAACTAGCTCTGCATCTGATCAGCTACGTGTTCTATAGGGCTGTGTAGAATATGGTATTTATCCATGAACAGAAATCAAATTGGACAATGTAGTTATGCTTTTTGACCTAATGAATGACACTGAGGTACGGTCTTGCTTCCAGTAAAACATCAAAATGTCAATTTTAGTTTGAGGCATCTTTAAAAAGAGCAACATAAAATAATCAGTCGTACACACTGAAGGGGTGCAGCTTCATTAACATGAGTCAATGCCAAGAAACCGTATGGGAAACACAGATCAAAGATAGAAAGAGAAATCATATCAAATAAAGAAAAATAAGAATATTTTCAAATTAGTGCATAGATATTGAACTTAGGAAAACTGTAGTTTCTGAATGGACTTTTCAATTCTGAATAATAAAATAAAACTATTTGAAAACCAGCAATTAGAGGTGGCTAACTACAACTCTCAATTCCCAACATTGTAATAAATTCATTAGCAGAACAGTGACAAAGGCAGGCTAGTTTCTGGTTTGGACAATATAACGGTTGTAAAACCTCAGTCATCCAGAAACAAACTATATATTTATATTGAACTAATTGAACAGTCTGAGTTCATTCTGTACATTCTGGTACAGCATAATAGCACAGCAAAAGTGACATCCCCTTTCTTCAAACTAGCTAAGTAACTAGGGTACCATTCCACAGGACATTAAAGACCACTTTCAGTTCTCAATGAACTGTCACTGAACCATCTGTGAATTCTCACTGACCACCTTTCAGGAGAGTTACTTTCGAGAAGGAAAGGCCCTGAACCTAGTATTTAATTTATTTGCTTGGATTTGCTACTAACATGTCAACGAAGAGATTGCAGAAAAGACTGAGCAACACACTCTTTAACCTTTAAGCTCAGATCACCTTCCTTTTCCATGTAAAAAAGGAAACAAGAATTTATTTCTAAGAATAATGGAATCTAAGAATAACATCTAAGAATAATGAAGAGAAATGAGCCCAATTTTCCCTGCCATAATGAGCAGCAACTGTTAGAAAACAGTTTGGTAATGATATCAATACCTTGTGCCCCCTGTCTGGCAAGGATGCCTAGGAAAGGTCCATAGCTTCCGTTACTTTCTTTTAGTTCATGTTATTGCACACTGAAATGAAACATGCTGATCTGATTAAATTAGTATCTAATTCATTCTCAAACACATTTTCTTCCAAATTTTTTTCCATTTATTTATCGAGTCAAAAATTGTTTTTTATATTTCTTTAATAATGACTGCTGCAGCTGTGCCAGATCTAGCCTAACATCATTTATTTGCTAATTAGGACAAGAAATCTTAATAAAAATAGATACTAATGTCATAAAAATTTTAGCATATCTTTGAAAGCAGCACTTTAAATGTACTGAATTGTTCTCCAAAACAATAGCATTTCCTTTTTTTGAAGTCAGAAGTCAGGCATTGTAGTTAAGCAATTATTCACTCTACCAGAAGAACAACAAAAGAAAAGAAAATATTATCTCTGATGGTCCCAATCCTGAGAGCAGGAGCTTCTTTCAATTGAACAGAAACTATGTCTTCAATTTAAGCTTGTATACAAATGTTTGGAAAACAGTCTTTAAAAACTCATTTTCATTAGCTGTCATGATTATGACTGCTTATATAAGAGATTATTACTAGGATTACTTATCTTTTCAAACAATTTGCAAATTACAGAATTTGATTTTTTTCTCTGGAGAAGCAAAGAACTATTTCCCTCAACAGAGGAAGTTCCTAATCTGTAGACAGTACTGGCAAATGTACCTCTTGTGAATATAGCTATCCAAGCCAAACGTCTTCAATTTCTTCCTGTATTGAGCTAAAGAACTTGGACACTTTATGATAAAGAGTATTTATAGACATATAACCTATTAGTACATGAAGAAAGAACGTACACACAGGGAACAAATTCTGACATTCCCCATCAGTACATGAAACCTAAACCAAAAGAACTGTTATAATCCCAGCCATTGCTTTGATCTGACTCCCCACATGGCCCCATGAGCTGGCACTGGGAACGTGGTTGGAATGAATAGCTGGTGACAGAGGGCAGGCAGTGGTAAAGGACTTCTCTTTTTGGAATCAGATAGATATTAACTATTGGGTAACCACAAGTTTGCTTATAAAATGTACAAAACTGACCCATAAAATCCTTCTGGAGCTGACCTGATCACTCCTGTGTACAGCAGATTATTGATTGTTCATTAAAAAACATGTGAACCTACAGGATTACTGGAGGAAGAAACAGAACAAAAGTTTGACTCTCTGAGCCATTTAGAAGGAAAAAATTGAGTATTTTACAGTGATATTAAAACTGCAAGTGACAGTGACAAGGAGTTCAAACTGAGGCTAATGTTTTTCAAAGCTTTTTATGGTGCTCTGACAAAAGATACTGTAATTCCAGGTTATCTTATAATACTAAAACTTCTGAAAATAGTAGCAGAAGCTGTAATGTGAGAGTTCTTTGCTTTAAAAGAAGGAGTAAAAGGAAAGGATATTTGTGAAAATGTCTCTTTGCTATTGAAATCTATTTTAGTTTTATTTTTTTTAAATACTTTTTCCTGACAAGCACAACAGAAAGATGCCTGCAATGCTCTGGCTAATACTCTGGATAAACAAAGCCTAGGCTGACCACTTTTCAAAATATGAAAACAAAGCCTTAGGAAAATATGAGAAAGAATATGACTTGTTTGGTTTTGTTTTCTTTTCCTTCCCTTTTCCCAGAAACAAGATATTCTTTATTTACAGTAAAATTTCATCTTAGAAACTCAAACGCAGAGGTACAAACTAAGATATTAGAAAGCAGAAGCCTTCAATATTGCAGAGCTAATTTGATAAAATGTTGTTTTGTTTTGGGCTTTTTTTTTTTCTTAAATTGCACGGATATTTAAATAGTGACCCTGCAAGCACATGAACATTTAAGTTTGCATATCAAATATTGTAACTGTCGTCAGTGAAATATGCTTGAATATAAAGTTAGCCATATATATAATCATGTAAGGGGAACATTTTATAGGAATTCATTAGTAATACCTGAAGTGGCAAATAAAATCACTTGATTATGACCATACAGGGCAGTGGAACCCTACTGATAGACCCCCACATCAGCACCCAATGATTCAGCTATGCTCATCTTGATCCAAGTTGCTAACTCTGCTTGTCCCACCTGTGTTGCCCTTCCAGCTTGCTTGGTCATGGCTAAGACCTCAGTGTGCAGGGCTGACACTTCCAGTTATTTGCTAGAAGACAGTGCAGAACTTTAGAACCAGTGGCTATTATGCCATTACCAGACAGTAATGACTGTAGAGACCACGACTAGCAAAAATTAATCTATAGGTCTGCGAGTTATTGTGTCATTCAGATCTGCACAAATGTTTATACAGATAAAGAGGCTGGTAACAGTATGCTGATATTGTATTAGGATAGAAACTCCTACTGAGATAACAGTGGGAAGACTATTTTAATCTGAATCAGTGTTACTTACTAAATTGCTAAATTTGTTCTTTTAAAATATTTGTTTAATTGAAACAATTGTCCTTTGTTTAAGTGAAAGTGAAAAACAATGACAAAAATGTCACATTGTGTAAGCTATGTTCACTTTAACTCTTGGCTATCTTGACAGCTTAAATTATTTGGGTCAGATCTACTTTTGAACAAGAAGGAACAATTCCCTTTGAAATCAGTAAGTGTTGTGTGCTCCTTCCTTAGATATAAATTTACGCTTCTTATCAAAACACTTTCATCAGTGAAGAATATACCCTGGCTTACTTATTTGCCAAGTAAACCTTATTTAAATAAATTCAGTTTTTTGTTACTTGATAAGTAAAAAATATGAAAATAATACATGAAAATACTTACGGAGAAAAATCCTCTAATGTGAGGATGGCAAAGCAAATACACTGACATTCCCATAATCAAAAGCATACAATAAGACTGTGAGATCAAACCTATTCTGGAACATTTTTGCAGTCAGCACCAGAATGTTAAAATACATACTGAAGCTTCAGATGTCTGGCTCAGAACTACAAAGTATTGAAACAAATACATTTCTGCATTTCATTGTAAACATTCATATTTTATTTTAGTTAGTACCAACAAGAAAATAACCTATCATGACTATAATCAACTGAGGAAGAAGAATTTTACTCCACTGACATACAAACCCATATGCCATGAAAAAATATTATTAGAAATATCTTGTCTGTAAGACAGAAATTAAAATAGAACAGCAAAAATAAGGCCACAGCAATGAAAGGCAGAGGCTCTCTTGCTTTAAAAACATCCTGTGGATTGACTCCTGAAAGCCCAAGTTAATATTTACTAACTCTAAGCACATTCTATAACTTCAGATTCTTTTCTTTTAGTGGGGCCACTGCTCCTTTTGTTTGAAGACAGAGCAAAGCTGTGAATAATGCCTAAGAGCAAAACTAAACCAGAAGTAAATGACTTTTTTAATATGAGACCTTCAACCTCAATTCCAGTTCCCCAGAGGCCATCTTTGACTCCTTCTCATGTAATGCTCTCACAGATGTCAACTGGGGATAAAGATACTTCCACAAAGAAACTGATGAAGAAACTGCTGCAGAGGAAGGTGAACTTACAAGTCTCTTCTGACACTGGTGAAGGGAAGATAGGTCAATGTCGTTCAGAATGGCCAGTTTAAATAAATGCACTACAGGAGGTGACTACAGATAGCAAGGGCAAACTACACAGCTGTTCAACAAGTCAATGAAGGCTACTGCTCAGCTAAGTAGCGATCAAAGTTAATTAATTTTGGATGTTACACAACATTTGCAGAACTGTTCAAAATATATTTGTTAGTGTATCATGTTACTAGGCCCTTCTGAAGACTTGTTCTGACCCAGTAAAAAAAAAATTAGAAAAAAGCCATTTTACATTGATATTTTACTGTTTCTCTCTGTATCGTAAGAGAGTCAGGGGGCAAAGGAAAAGAAGTCAGACTTTTTACTGTCTTAGTGCCTGATGCAAGCAGTGCAAGTGTTAAGGTTGACAGGAGTTAAGAAGGAACATCCCAGGAAAGGAAGGAAGTTAGCCTCTTCCCTGATATGGACTGAACATTTGAGCAGAATTTTTATTAATATTTGATTCCTTCTCTGGAGTAAAATTTCCATTTCTTTAAATGTGTATTTTGTTTGAATTGAAACTTGTTTGACATCCATTGTGATATTTCATAACATAAAGGTTTTGTATGTGTTTACAATATATAGTCATTTTTCAAGTAAATGTTTTATATTTCAGTTTAATACAGCACTACTTTCCTCCATCCCCATACTCTCGTAAAAGTTAGAACTAGACTTTTCAATTTCATAGCTAAATGTGAGTTTTAAAACTTATGTTCATTGCTATAGTGTATATATTATTCATTTCTTGTATCAGTTTGTATCTATGTTGTTCATTGCGTCTCTCAGCGTTTATATGTATGAGACACCTCATCTGTGGCTTTTGAAATGCATTCCCTCACTGTTTTCACTCTGACTGCTAACATGAAGTGGTTGTGCCCTTTGGTCAAGAAATAGTCAACAAAGCCTCTGAGATAGCTTTAGTTAATGACATATGAATACAGCAAATAAAAAGAAAGAAAAAAGCTAGGGATATCATGTTGCTGGCTCACCTTCAGTTCTGGTAGATAACTGAATGGATGGAGCTTTCATAATTTATCAAGGTTTAGAGTAGATCTCAGCATGACACAAGCATGTCCTTGCACACCATTCATTGATCAAAGCAAAAACTACATGCAAATAAAATGCATACCATAAAGGTGTAATTATAAGTACAACCGTCTAACAAAATACTTTAAATTCAAGAGGTAACATCTCTTTTTTATATCCTCTTGCAGGGTGAAACAAAACACTTATTGAAAGATGATAATTCAACTGGTTTGGCATTAAGTTTATCAATGAAATAAAAAATGAAACTGTTTTTTTCCATATTTTTAAAAATAATACTTGAAATACTTGATTTGTTTCTCATAAGTCAGAGAGTCACCACATTACAAGGAGTACTTTTGTATAGAGGCCTTTGCCTTTGTGCAAATTTTGTAGAGATTTATCTTAGTTTAGGAAGCATCTACATAGCCCAAGATGACATTAAATACAGCATAGCACATGGAAAGTTATTATGCTGTTATTATGTCTTTGTCATCATATTTACCAATTTGTTATACTTTTATTTCATTTGCAGTAACATTCAATAGATCCTTGCTATCCTTGCTACACCCTTGGTAATATTATAATTATTTTTCTTCCCTAATCTATCCTATAGGAGTAAAATTCAGAAAGGCTTTGACTCATCTGTGTGTCTCTAAAAGTCTAAATTCACATACAGCTTAACAAGACAAAACAGATTCTAGACTAAAATATCCATCTTACAATTACAGAATAATTAAAGTTGTATCATTTGAGACAATGTTAATTCTAGAGATAAGTTAGATTGCTAACACAAGTACAAAGAGTTTGTCAGAAATTACTACCGCCTTTTAAATTGTGCTCATATTTAAAGTCATGATGTCAGGAAAAATGCAGAAGGCAGAGGAAACATTCATAATGAACATTCATACAGAACATTCATAAAAAAAAGTCACTCCCATATGTCATTACAAAGCTAGCAGCTGTGTTGATGAAATCATAATTCCTTTTGGTGACATCCATATGGAATGTAGAGCTTTGACATTACCATTCAGTAAAAGCTGTGGTCTGATTTTCTGCATGTAACTGTATTAGGCAATTATTAATTCTATTTGATACTTTATTCAAAAATAAAAATGTTATGGGGCATATATCCAGACTTACATTTAGTGTGAAACATGTTGTGGTGGGCTTTGCTCCTGATGCAAAGAAAATTGCCTGAGTCACAAAAATAATGGATTTTTGGAGTCATAGAGTGATTCAAATTGGAGAGGACATGAGGAGGTTTCTCATCCACCCTCCTGCTCAAAGCAGGATCAGCTATAAAACCAGAGCAGGCTGCTGAAGTCTATTCAGTTAGGTCTCAAAAACCTCCAAGAATGGCCACTACAGAGCCCTTCTGGACAATTTGCTCCAGTGCTTGTCTATCCCAAGGATGGCTTCATATAGAAGTTACATCAGAAATTTTCTGTCTAAAATTTTCCCAATTTGACTTTCATTTTTCACTAGTTAACTATCAGGAATGTTCTAATT
Source organism: Nestor notabilis (assembly GCF_000696875.1). Lineage (NCBI taxonomy): Eukaryota > Metazoa > Chordata > Aves > Psittaciformes > Psittacidae > Nestor > Nestor notabilis. Next base: position 37,215 of record NW_009914026.1, read on the forward strand.
TTTTATTTCTATTGTGTTCTCCTTGGGACTTTGGGTTTTGAGTGAAAAGTCATGATAACTTTGGAAGTATCTTGAGAATGTCATTCCGCTTCCTTTAGATCCTCATAGATCTTGTAACCTCTTAATCCTTTTAAAAACTCCACTTTGTAATTCTTCAAGTCTGAAAATGGCCCTTTTGCATCAGAATAGAATAAATTTGAAATTACGAAGGTGCCCATTGCACAGGGAATTTCACTGAATCTAACCCAACTATTTTCAGAACAACTCAGTAATCCAGTGATTGTCACCGACAATAACATCATACCCTTTTCCCACACCGCAAGTGATGAAATGCCCTTGATGTCCTGCCGTGAAGATAACAGGGACATTATGATATAGTCAACTCTTACAATCAAGGTGCAGAAATAAAATTATATGCAAGCCACACTGGACAGCCATAATCATTGTTTCCGAGTTAATTAAGCTATAGATCAGTATACGACATAGTGTTGACAATAAGTGGAAAAGAAGATGTTATGTCCTCCCCACGGATGCCTACTGCATTTTGAAGTACTAAGAAAAGTTAAGGGGAAAAACAGGGAGCTGGGAGAATCAGAAAAGACCAAAGGAAAGCTACAGACTGTTTTAACACAGGCTTCAAATATGGGATATCATATGTATCAAAACAGAATTGCATATGGAACAAGTTGCTGCATATCCAATATTTAATTCAAAATTTCTTATTTGTGGCTATCTTTATTAGCTATTTCTTGCTGTCATTTATATAAAAACAGGGTGAATAAACAGCCTTCATATTTAAGGTAAAGAGATTATTTGGTGTCATAAAATTGTATAGGGAACAAATAGATACTATAAAAGAGTAAATAAATGGCATCAGGCTGTACCTCTTTTGTGGTTTATCTTTCCTTAATTGTCCCACCTGACACTACAAAACTGAGATTACTAGAATTTCCACTTTAAATTAAGTTAGGCTAATGAAGGTAGCTCAGAGAGTTTGCCAGTAGCTACAAATACGAATGTAGAAACAGCAAAGGCAACAGGATTAAAAAAAAAAAGTAGATTATACTTCAGACTTACTATTTTATGATATCTATAATTCATCTTAACAATGAATGAGACTGTCAGGGCTCTAGGTGCACTAATAGGCTATAACTGCCATGAGCAATTCCACCTGGGGCCTCCACCCACATCACTGCCCATGGGCCCTATTTAAGCTCAGGACTGGCTATCTGCTCCCTGCTTGCTGCACAGAAGGTGTGCCTGTGTAGAGCCTCAGTTTTGGCTATAACTGCTGGATGGACCCTGGATCACTGCTCTATGTGGCTGTTGGTAGGCCCTGCTACTAGCTATGTCTGCTGTGTCTAGATCCTGTGTGGACTGTGCCCCACTGCTGAGGGTCTCTAGCCTGTGCTGCGATGACCCTTGGCTTCTGGCTTGTCCCTCTTCATGGAGCAGCACTGTTCTTGCTGACAGAGATGCAGATCCAAAATCAGTAAGTACCACCAGCAGGGCTGATATCATCCCTGGTCACAGAAGGGCAGGGTGGAGAAGCCAGCCCTCTAGTTAAAGCTGAATGTGAGTGAGACTTCTGTCTCTCATCCTTAGGTGCTCTGTTGTAAGCTTGAGTAAAAGCTTCTTGCCCAGAGCATCTTCTGGGAACTATTTTATTTTTTTTAATGATGTTTACAATGTTGAGGCTTTTAGTCAGTAAAAGCAGTATTCACTAGTACAAAAACCTAACACCATGCGCTACTCCCTCCTCCCCTGACAACAAAAAGCTATAAGGCATCCACTTTCAAAATACCTGGATGGTGGAGTGTTTGTCATATGCCAGCTCTCCTTTAAACACCTAGCAAGGTTTGAATTCCCCGATAACAAAGAATTCAAACCTTGACTAGGTAGCTCTTTTGTAAGAACTGCCACTGTTGCTCTTTCAGTGTCACATAGCAGTGGGATGTTTAGTGCAGAGAGGTCACAAGATGTTTTGTCACGCATTTCAGCTGGCTTTGGTCTCAGAAGCTGAGACG
>NW_009914026.1:39272-46443 GCF_000696875.1 Nestor notabilis
CTGAGAGCCAGCCTATGCAAGCATTCCCTTCATCACTCGCATTGTTGGAGCAGCACCCGATGATAGCAGTGAATGTTAAGAGACTATAAATATGGCAAGAATTCAGACAGTAGACAGGCTTTTGAGGCTGCCTCAAGATTTGGATAATTATTTAAATGTTATTAGGATGCTGCTTTTTCATTGGAGAATCAAGCGACAGCAGACAAAATTAATTTCATTTTTCATTTTAGAGTAGCTACTGATCGAATAGCAAAGCTGACTGTTTTTGTACATACTGTTCAAGTATACACATGTAAATAGGAATTTCCTGCATTGATGCTCTGGTTAGCTGCTCTGTCAGTAACACCTGCCTCTTTAGGATGTAGTATATATGGTAGTTGCTACACTGATGTCCTCCATGGAGACACGTGAACTCTACAAGTTACCATGGCATTTTTGCCTCACTCTCCTGCCAGATTCACTTCCTGGAGCAAACTCAATTGGCTGTACTAGTTCCGATACCTCAACTAGGTTGCTCAAAGGCAGCTTGTCCTACCGCTTTGTATAACAAATATCCTTATTGCTTCTCAACTATTGGAAAACAAGATACTTGCTGTTTTAATATGTGTATGCCATGTCTAATGATTAGGAAGGGTGGTTATTACAAATAAAAATCAAAATATTTCTAAATGAAAATATTCAAAGTACCTGTATCATAGCTTCTTACGAACTTCTTTGCTCACATTATAAACACAGTTGGAGGTTTTTAATTTCACACTATTTTATTTCCTCTTTTTCAGTGTGGTGCAAATCATTCCACTGAATAGATTACATTCAGGGAACTGAATGGATTCCCTGATGACTGTATTTTAGAACCCTTTTGACTATGTTTTATATAGTAAAGAAAACAATACACATTCAGTGTTAAATCATGACATTAAAAGCACCTATAAAACTGACTGCTAGGATTTTAAAATGACACTTAAATCCTGATTTATTTCCCTGAATGCATCACTTCTGAGTATTAGACTGAGACAGGTGTCTGGCTACAACTGTAGCTGTTTAACTACACAAATTTGCATCTTCACTTGCTCAATGAAGTCGCAGTTTCAAAGTCCAAACATTAGTTGGCAGTCACAAAAAAAAATTAACAAATTTTATGCTCCAGTTTGGTATCAGTACTAGCATAAGGAGAGATTTATGGAAACATAAAAGCTAATAAATATTCCCACATAACAGCTGAAAATAACATTTGACTCAAGCTATAAGAAAAGAAAAAATGCTGATACTCAAAACAGAAAAATGCATATTTATGGCTAAGTGTAGCTTACCAATATGTCATCTAAATCTTTAATATTGATGTTCCAAATCAATTACAAATCTTCCATTTACATCTATGGTAGCAGTACTATATCCCTTCTTAGCAAGTGCTGTGAAGGAATGAATTTATAAACAAGAAACCCCATTTTTACCATCAAAAAAATCCTCACAGTAACTATCTTAATTCCCAGGCAGAAAATCTGTATTAAGTGGATATAAAACTGAGAGTATATTTCTTAAATGTAAGCATAAAAGATTTTTAGTACTTGTCCCAAACTAACTATTAAGATTGAAGGAAATTCAAAGATGAAGTTGTACTTAGAGAAAGCCCCAATCCTTCGAACTAACCATGGTCTATTTCTTGTCTCCAAATCCTGTTGACCAAGTCTATCTTTTGTTTTTGTGTTTGTGTAAACCATTTAGTTTAAGGTGGTTGAAACTTGTTTTAGAGTTATGGGGTGCTCACACCATTAAAAACTTTGCCCATGCCTGCATGTTTAATACCACTTGATTTTTCAAGACATCTTTCATCTCTGTTTATCCTATCTATTGTAAAATGATTTGGCTTAAAGTGAAGACTGCCTGCTCAGTATGAGCTGTGGATTTACAGGAAGTTATTATTGCCTTTAAGATAAGAAGATAATCACTGTTTTTTGACTTGCCAATGTTTGTTTATGATCCTAGAGAAACAGGGGAAAAAGACAAATGTCAAGAGAACAAAGGAAAAGGAAACAAATTAAGAGGATACGCTTGAAAGAAAAATATGGACATATGTTCATATTTAATGCATTTATATCAGAAAGACATAGCCTGTTATGTTATTAAAATTTATATAAAAATTACATATTTTTTAATTTTTCTGTGGGTTTTTTGTTCCTTTTTATTATTGTTTTATGTTGACTTTTTTGTCCCTTCCTCCCTCCCCTCCCCCCCCCCCCCCTACACTGGTGATTGGCATTTGCTCCTGAGCCCTGATTCTTATCAGTGGATCTTGAACAGTATACATGGAATGAAATTCTTTGGTACCAGACATGGATGTGCCGCCATGTAGGCATGCACGAGTTCACAAGCATTTGACACATGAACACAGCTTAGCTTGTGATCTTGCCATCTGCATTTCAGGGTTATTACCTTTTTATTTTGAGGCTCATAATACATAATGGAACTGAGCATCACTGGCTGTTATGATGTAGTAGCTATAAGCTTCATACTAGATGTAACTGAAAGCCGTGTTGCTTCTCTCAGGTATAGACTGTCTTCAAATCTGTAAATCTGTCCAGCCTGAAGTCTAGAAATAAGACCTCACAGAAAGTTATAACAAGCCTTCTATGCTGTGTTCTCACCCTGCCTCCTTTCATGCTCTGCTCTTTCTTTCCCTTCCTTCACTGTACTCTCCTGTATCTATGCATTCTTGCCTGCTACTCCGCTGACTGAGACTCACTTTAGTTCCCTCTGAAATCAGTAACAAAGCTTCCCTTGAAGCTCAGGACACATTTCTGACGATAACATTTTCAGCCTAAAAAGTAGTAAAAGAGTTACTAGGTCTATTAAAATAGCAAAATTTTAGTATGCTAATGAATAGATTGACCTAGTTCCTAAATATAAGAAATTCCTGGAAAGAGACCACACTTACCACATAACATACTTTCTTGATGGAGAGTAGGCTACAAAACTATGTCTGTAGGCCAGGCCAACTGATTTAAGCTGAGAGGACAGATATTCTCTCTAAAGCTTTTCTTCTCCTGTGCACCTAAGAGGAGCTGCTTAAAAGGATGAACTGAGTTATCTACTCTGAACTATTTTGACTAAAATCTCTGTCTTGGTTTATGTAAAGCAAGTATAATGCTATAGTCCTAGCTGCAGTAGCACAGCATTAGTTATCTGTTTTCTGATGTAATTTTGTGAAAGCCTGTAAGCTGTGAATGTTATCTGATATTCTAAACAGCAATGTCCAAAGACAGGTGGATTTAAAAAAAAACAAACCCAAAGAAAACACAAAACCAATCACATCTATGATTCTTTTCTCTTTCACTCAAAGGAACACAAAAATATAGAGGCATACTGCTGAGGCTTTTGGCAAATATCTAGATAATCAGTTGTCAAGAAAAGCTCTGCCATGCACTCACTTCTCTGACACCCCCCACAAGTAAAACTGCTTAGCTCACAATTTTCCAAAAATTTGACTAGAGCTTTTGTATATGGCTACAAAAGAAAGCAGCAAATTCCAGTGCTGCAATACACAATAACCTGACCATAAACCTACAAATGGAGTCAGCAAACATGAGGATTGCTGACAAAGAACAATAAAAATCATGGGTTGTTTTTGTTTTGGTTTTTTTTTTTCCCAAGGCATTAATAAAGTCAGAATGTAGTCTTCAACCCTGCAATAAATGCTTTAAAGTTTATGAATATACTTAAACCTAAGTAGAGCTTTCTCTGATAATCAGACACTGCATGCATTATTTCAGTGTGCTTCTGCATGGAAAGCCTAGTATATGTTGATGTAGAGGGCCACTGATGTATAGTGGCCATTAAGCAAAATATCAGGAAAGGAAAACATGAACGCTACATTACAGATCACCTATCTGAGCTTTGCCCAATGACTCGGAATGATTCCTTCATAGGTAAGCCTTCAACTGCCTTCAATTTATAACTAACTTTGCATTCATGTCTTGAATTTCTGTACACGTGCTTGAGCTAGAAGGTAGCAGGTAGTCTAGCAGAATCAGTAAATTGAGACCCCAGGAGCTAACAGAGCTTGCAATCCTCTCCACAACAGTTAATCCTGTAACAGCCTTTATAAAGCTGCTGATGTCTGCACCTGTCCGAAGCTTGACAAGGTGTTTCAACAAAGCAGGCCCTGAAAACTTAGAGATACTCCATTTCCACAAATTTTAGGAGAATTTTTTTCATACTGAAAAAAATCCAAACCCCAACAAAAAAAAAAAAAAAAAAAAGAAACCAAAAAACTGGTGGTGGACAAAATACATCTGCCTTAAATATAAGGCATGAAAAAATAGTCAAATGGTTTTGAAACAGATCAGGGTAGTAGAAGCAATGTAAAAGAAATCAAAGACAGAAATATTGGTAGTAAATCACAAAGAAGTTGTAATGAATAAGGTTTTTAGTGTCTGACAGACCATAAGGAGAAACACAGCTTATTTTATAGTCCCACATTTTAAACTATGCATGCTATGATTATGGTCATAAACAACAGATACTGTGTCTGTACGTAGGAAAACAAAGAACAGTTCTTTTTTAGGAACTATCTGTAGGAAGAACATACAATTTAGTCAACGAAGGAGCTGGAATAACCTCTTGTATTCTTTCCAGTGACTATAGTTCACTATTTAGCAAAAGGAATGTTTTTGTTCTTTTCTGTGTGCATTTTCTCTATCCTCCTCCTCTTTCTGGGGAAGCATGGGGTTTTTTTGTGTTCTTGCACGTGGTCTGACAAACAGTACCCCCACTATTTTTACATGTTCTAACCCACAGCACTTTTCTTCAGACAGCTGCAATTTCTGCGCTATCTGACCAAAAGGCAAGCTTCTGACCTCTGCCACTAATACCAATAGGCGATCAGACAGCATGTAACACTCCAAATAACTTCTTCTACTGTCCATAATGAAAAACCATACTACAATCCTAGTCCAGCAATCCTATCCAGAAATTCTTCTATCAACTCACTGACTTCATCATAAGTATGAGGTGGCTACTGAATTCATTTCTGAATATATTTTTTTGCATTTGACATTTTCTGGGATTGTGAACATACCCCAGAAAAATTCCAGTTTTAGAGGATTTTACTCCTTTCTGGAAGTCTTTTCAAGGAACCTGTTTTCTCACAGCTACTCTCTTAGTCTTGATGATTCAGATTTGTTAAGAGAAGCATGGAAAGGTGAACTTTAATAAGCAATCTATACTGCAACAGAGCTTGGAAACTTCAGAAATTTAGATGAAAAATAAGGGGGTTTTGTTGAAAGAGAGCATGACATATGGTGAAGAAGTTTCTTTGCTAGTGTGTTTGATATTTTGACTGTTACTGCATGAAATGTAAATGCAAGTATATCACAATTTAATTCCAATGTGAAAGAAATAAAAACTTGTTCATAAACTAAATGTGAATAATCTTCAAATGTATTTTCATATGAAACTGATAGGCTCTGAAGAGCAGCAAGTCACAAAACATACATTATGCTATTTGCATTTCTTCTCTTCAACAAACAGAGAAAAGTGCCTTTAAAACACAGGAGATCATCTGCTGAGAGAAAGTGAGAGCAACATTTTTTCCATTTTCAGATAGTACTTGTAGCCTTCAAATGCTAGAGAATCTTAAGAAGGTTGCAAGTAATTTATGTTTTTCTTGGATGCAATTGTTTTTTAAAGGAATATAATTTTATCTTATTATTCTTCTTTTACTTTCAAAATATATTTAGTCCAGTTCTCAAAACTTCTAAGCAAAGAGTATACATACCCAAACAACCACCTATCAGTATCTCAGTATCCCAGAGAAATTAAACTATATAATGAAAACAGCAGGCTTTCTCCACCTTAAACTTCCACACTTACTCCAGTTACTTTTGAGAAGACAAGTGTTAAGTCTTTATTGCTACTACGTGTTTACAGTATAAATGAATCCCATTTGTGTACAGATTTATCCCAAAAGGCATCTTTGCAGGATTTTACAAGATGTCAAAAGAACCAAGCTACTTTGGAATAGCATAAAGAGAACATTCCAGAGACAAAGTTTCTCATGGTAAAATGTAATAAATTCATAGAGAATAAGAGGAGCTTCATCAGGCACCTAGTTTAACCTATACCTGACAGATTTTGTAAAGAGAGGAAATCTGTCACATGGGCAAGATTGATGTATGCTCTTAAATATAGGGGTAAATTTTTCAGTCCTTGACTTTTAGAGATTATAACTGGGGAAAAAAACCAAAACAAACCTTAGAAGTTCCTGCTGTTTTCTGGGTGTAAACACTGGGTTTGATCCAGCAGTCAAGCACACTTTTCTACAACAAAAGGGTTCTAATACTTTACAAAAACAGCTCATGGCAGCTAAACTTTGATCTTTTAGTTAGAAAATCTTCATAAAGCTTCTTTTTTGGGGGGAGAAAAAGTTTAGTTTTGAATTAACTTACCAATGAAAGAAATAAGGGAGGATTATTGCCCCAGAAAATCTTCAGAACTTCAAATTTTGTGAATGCGCTGGTGTTCTGACATGAACAACTCCATAGAGGTATGTTTGGCCCTTCTCTGCCTAAATATGCTGTTGTAATGGTTAAGTGAACTATTCATGTACCATGCAATACATAGTTTAAGCATTGTATCAAGTTAAGATACAGACATCCTATTGTAAAAAGGACTGAAACACTGAGGGAAAGCAATGAACACACAAAAGATTGGAAGAACATTTGATGGCAAGTTGATTTGGTTGATACAGGCCTAAGAATATCTTCCTATAAGAATCCCTTCTATCCATTTCCAGCATCCTACTGTGCTCCTCTGTAACCGTACGCATCTGTTGGCTATTGTTGTTCTCCTACTGATGCATGACAGCACTGAAAGCATGTTGATATAATATTTAAAGGCTGGAACGAACAAACGAACACTTTTAGATTGTTCTTTCATTCTTTTAGTGCTGGAAGACACCAGAATGACATGGCCAAATATCTTGATCCAGTAGATCAAGATTTTTAGTTGCCTTTCTAACATACCTTCACAGTGCACATCTCCCTGATCGTTCTGCAGAGATGTGTGTTTTTGCAAGGTAGCTACCACATTCTGCCATCAAACCACTTGGGATGTTTATTTATCTGAAGAAAGGAAAGTATAGCAGCCTTTTTTCCAAATACTTAGTCTGCTGAAC
>NW_009914027.1:0-20396 GCF_000696875.1 Nestor notabilis
TTTTTTTTTTTTTTTAATTCCTAAGCTATTGCTTTGAATGGCAATATCTGTGGTAGCTCACATGCAGGAGGAGAAAGCACATGTCCATTTGCCAGATTTTTAGGCACTACAAACAAGGAGTCCAGTAGGTCAACTATTAAACAAGTCAATACTCTCATTCACAAAGCAGTAGTTTAGAACTTCAGCTTCTTCCCATTTTTCTTCAGGTATATTTAGACTGATACATGAATGAATTCATTAATGCTGAAACAATTTCAGAGTATCAAAAGCTGCTAATTGATAGTTACATGTGAGCTTATTTTTCATGTGAAACCCTTGTACTATATTCATTGTTGAAATAATGGTAATAATTTTCTTTCTGACACTTTCTTAAGGGATTTTAAACAAAGCCTTCAGTAATTGCTTAGTTATTTCAGACCTGCCTGGTAATTTTCCACTGTATTAAAAGGCATTTATTATTGAGAGTGATGGAAAAAATGAACATGTCTGCTGGATGGAGCTTTTACTTATTTTCAGTCAACATAATTACCTTTTATTAACACACCTGGTATCTGAACAATAGCCTACTTTTTCTTTATTTGACTAATACTTTCCTAGGTTCATATCTGTAGGATATGTATACCCTTCAAATTTTAATAAACAAACAAGACTGGTCATGTGGACAAGACTACATTTTCAGGTTTGTTTGGACAAAAACTGCTTAACCCTACTCACAATAGAATAATTTTGATTATATGCAGTTGCAGGTTGTCGTGGTTTAAGCCCAGCCGGCAACTTGGAACCACGCAGCCGCTCGCTCACTCCCCCCCTTTTCCTTCCTCCCCCCGCTCCCGGAGGGATGGGGAGGAGAATCGAAGGAATGTAACTCCCACGAGTTGAGATAACAGCTCTCCAGTAACTAAGGTATAATACAAACCACTACTGCTACCAGTAATAATGATAAGAGGAATAACAAGGGAAAAGGACACAACCGCTCCCCACCCGCCGACCGATACCCAGCCCGACCCGAGCAGCGATCTGGGCCTTCCGGGTAACTCCCCCCAGTTTCTATACTGGGCATGACGTGCTGTGGTATGGAATACCCCTTTGGCCAGTTTGGGTCAGGTGTCCTGCCTCTGCTTCCTCCTGGCTTCCCCTCCTCTCTGGCAAAGCATGAGACTGAGAAAGTCCTTGGTCAGAGTAAACATTACTTAGCAACAACTAAAAACATCGGTGTTATCAGCATTGTTCCCAGACTGAAAGTCAAAACCACAGCACTGCACCAGCTACTAAGAAGGAGAAAAAATGACTGCTGTAGCTGAACCCAGGACACAGGTGAAAACCTAATCCAACAAACTGAACTTTCAAGCAACATTTAGAAGAACAAAAATAATAGCATTAGTACTAGAAAAGCTATTTTCATAGCATATGTATTATATTCTGGTGACTTTGCAGGGTAAACCATATTATGAAAGGTATTTACTGTTCAGATATTGGAGTATTAAACAACAGCTATCATCCATCTAAAGGTCATCTAGATCACTGAATACTATGGTGATTGTCATGGTTTAGCCCCAGCCAGCAACTAAGTACCACACAGCCACTCACTCACTGTCCCCCAGGTGGGATGGGGGAGAGAATTGGAAGAGTAAATGTGAGAAAACCAATGCGTAAAGATAAAGACAGTTTAACAGGTAAAGCAAAAGCTGTGCACACAAGCAAAGCAACATAACACAAGGAATTCATTCACCGCTTCCCATGGGCAGGCAGGTGTTCAGCCATCTCTAGGAAAGCAGGGCTCCATCTATGCATAACTTGGGAAGACAAACACCATCAGTCCAAACATCTCCCCCTTTTTTCTTCTTCCCCCAGCTATCTATGCGGAGCACGATGCCATATGGTCTGGGGTATCCCTTGGGTCAGCTGTCTTGGCTGTGTCCGCTCCCAATTCCTTGTGCCTACTCACTGGTGGGGTGGTGTGAGGATCAGAAAAGGCCTTGACTCGTGTAAGCGCTGCTCAGCCATAACTAAAACATCCCTGAATTACTAACACTGTTTCCAGCACAGACCCAAAACATGGCCCCATACCAGCTACTATGAATAAAATTAACTCTAATCCATCCAAAACCAGGACAGTTTTGGATGTCATTTATTCTTTCTATCAAACTGATTTTGTTACTAGATCCTACAGTGCAATGAAAACTAATACCCCTTCAATACTTTCAGTATCTTGCACCCCATGTAGGAATTACAGCGAGGTCAGATGGGAGACCTCAGAGTAGAGGCCACCACCCAGGACGTGACCAGTGTGATCACCAAAAAGCATAAAGTGGGTCCTTGTACTTTCAGTCACCCAGGCCCTCGTTAACTCTATAAAATAAGTCTTGTAATGTGTTCTGAGGCTTCACAACAGTAGAGAGCTTTTGTTACACATTGCTATTTGTGACCAGCTTTTAAGAGCAGCTGCCATGCTTACACTGATCGAAGACGTCTCAAGCACCACATCCTCCTCCCTTCTGTCTCCAATACAGACCCATGCCCACACCTACAAAAACACACTGTAGTGTTTCCTGCTTTTCTCTCTGCCTCACATCTGCTTTTGTGCAATGGGATAAGCTTTGTTTGCAAGGGACTTGGGGTATCCTGTAATGCCCTGATTCCACAGCACAAAGTCCTCCCAACTGGGAAGAGTGTGTAAAGCTGCTGGGCTGCCTGCTAGCAGGTATGTGGAGTAGGTGGTGAGTCTGTAAACAACTCCTTCAGCAAGTTTTTAGGTATCACCCTTATGAACACTATTCTCACATAGGTTTAGGTCAGAACATATATTCCAGCTCTAGCAACCTAGCTCCAGCTCTTTCAACCTTATCACTTATGTCTACATGTTCCTTCAGCATCTTGACATGGTCTGGCCCAAAGAAACAACCTTATCTCCCTCAGTCAGCAGATATGCTCCAGCTGGAACAACGCATAGAGAAGAAGAATGCCATTTAATTACATTTATTGAATGCTCAAATACTGTTCCCTTGGCATATTACTTATTTAGGAATATTATAGCACATTTTTAAATGAGTTATCTAGGAATATTACAACAAATTTTCAAATGAAAAACCATACTATTAAAGCAGGAACATAAAAAATTGGATTCAAATTAATGTCAGACAATTTCTGTTGCTTGGTAATTTAATTGAAAAAAAAAATAATTTTATTCCTGATTTTTAATATAATCTATATAGGCTCATTTATAATTTTCCTCATAACTTCAGAGTTATATATAACTTTTTATATATATATATTAAAAAAAGGCAGAAAAAAGAGACCTAAACCAACAATGAACAAAGGATTTTTCAGTCAGTATGACCAGAAGCAATTATTTACCATGGCATGAATTTCTGTATAGATGTGTGACCCTTCTCGTTTATGGAATATGCATTTTTTTTTGAGGAGACACTAAACATATTGCAGAAAAGTTGATTCCTTACTTTTCAACATTAAATATCTTTTGTTCTCCACTTGTGGGTTCAAATTTTAGAATTCCTATGGTTTTTCTACTTTGTACGAGAAAAGCTTGAATTTATAGTTGTGATAGAGAAGTTAGTGAACTAACTAATTCCATTCCAAACAATTTCTTGGGTCAGTGTCTCTTCCTCTAGAACCTTTTTCTGGTTTGTCTCCTTACTGTTTTGTAATATGAACAAGTTTCCAGGAGCTGCAGTGAAAAGCAAAGTCTGTTTTACTGCACCACTGTTCTAAAGTTACAGGATCAGATAGTTCATGGTATATGAGCAGCATCTGAAGGGAAAGCAGAGAAGAATTGTCACCAAACATTAAAGTGTTGCCTAAAGCACTAATTTGCCACAGGTGTCTCTCAGTCTAATCAGTGACAGTAAACTGAATCTACTTGATGAGTTCAAGAGTGCATTCAATAGTTTAAGAAATACACAGCAGGAAGCTTTAAGCTATACCAATAAGACACCAAAACAAGGGTGTTTTGTTCAGGTTGGCACAGGAGAAGATCAGAAGCAGAGCTGGGGACTTCATTAAGCCAACTCAGGTCTACCATTGGCTCTCCTATGGTGCAGCATTTTATAGGATTAAAGTCTCTAAAGGCTCTTTCTTAATAGTAAACCAACATCTTAGAGTACCTTCTCCTGTTTTAAAGAGGATTTACTAACATGTCAATCTTGGTAATCATAAAGTTTCATTCATTTATATTCTGGCCATAGATCTCAGACAAACAGGCTTCCCTATATACAATTTTAGCAGAGAAAAACATGCCCTAATGATTTAAGCACTACCTCTTTCCAGAGAGAGATTTGTGTTTAAATCCTGCTTAGCCACAAATACTTCCATCACTCAGGGCATGTTGTTCGTGCTGAACTCAAAGTATCAAATTCCCAGTTCAGATAGAAGATGCTTGTGTCTCCAAAAAGAAATTTGATTGCCTGAGCTAGGAAGCACTTTAGACCCACTGGATTCCTAATCTGGGATTGTGGTGACCCAGTGGTCTCAGCTGCGATTTGGAGGGATATGGGGAAAGCCTCACCCACTCATAGCTGGGGACAGTATCCAGCAAAGTACTCCTCTTTCACTGGACTTTCCAAAAACAGGGTGGAGGGAGGAGAAAAAGAGGCAGGTTTGTTTTGCACAATAACTGACTAGATCAAGCAGTAATCCAGGAAGAGACTGCACTGAAAACCATTTCCAGCTGGCAGTTTATGGCTTTTTACCACAGGACCTTAATTGCCAGGCTGAGGACGGGACTCTGGCAAAGCACTCCTCACCTGTCTATTGAATCGGATCCCAATTTAGGGCAGCAAGAGCCACCCTGTCAAAAAGCAGAAGGCATGGTGTCCAAAAGAGCCCAGCAGACTGCCGAGGATTGGGTTCGGGTATGTCTTCACAGTATTACTTAAGTATGCTATTCAACCTGTCTTCAGTGATGCTGCAAGTGTATTCTTTTTCATTCAGAATGACTATAAGGCAAACAGTATTACCTGACTGTATTCCAGTAATCTTAGTAGTGGTAACATAAATATGCAGCAGGAAGATGACTCTGGCTGTAGAAAAACAGTCCGAGTTTTCAGGAATATTCTATCTATTAGCTTTCCAATCATTATTTCTCAGTCACTATATAATTTAAAACTTTCTACCGAAAATGGTTATTACTTTATATTTCTTTCATAATATAAGCATTTTTACTTCTAGGAGCTTCTTTGCTGCCCTCTTAAGCACTCTACTAGAACAGCAGAGCTGAATGAAAAAGTTTATTATGTTCAGCAACCAGATGTTTGAAATAGTTTCTGCTTGGACTCTAACTACTTCCAGTAACATAAATGTTTTCTGATTATATATAAAAATATCCATCTGGAAGCATATTTTGTAACCAGAAGTGTATATGCTAAATCTGTATTATATTATATATCAGTATTACATTATATTATACTATGGTATAGTATTATAATCTTTCTAATATTAACTATTACGAAGTACAAAAGAGTTATAAAATGAGGAAATCAATAATATGGACAAAAATACAATTTTTTGTGGGCCTATTTTATTATTAGTAATTGCCGCTTCAATTTCTATACACACCAAGATAGTATGTCAATTTTAATTTTGGTCCTCTTTTAAAATTTCTTTAATATTTCTTTCTTAATATGTCTTCCTCCAGTAAACCAGATTCAAATAACTTTTTAAATCTTTCTTAGGAAAGACAAAACTTATGGATTGACTCATTTGCCTTTTTTTTTTTTTTTTTAATCCCATGAAAACCTATACTTGTTAATAGGAAAAGTGTAAAGGCTGTTTTTATCCTAAAATTGGGGAAAAAATCAATTTATTCATATCCATTATTTTCTATATTAACTAGACATTATTATTAATTTGCTGCACCCTGAATCCTTTAACTTTTTATAAAACAAAAGCTAAACCTACTTATTTTAACATGTAGTTTTCTTTACTTACTTTCAGATACTCACTTTGGATGACAATCCAAAGTTCAGTGGCAGAGGGAACAGAAGGGAAAATTCATATTTCCTTTTTCTTCATACCTCTACTAATTGAATACTACCTGGTCTTGCAGCCAATTCTGTACTCTTTACGAAAAACATTTCTAAGCTCTCCTAAAGGCAACCTTTATTTACAGTTAAACTTCTCACTGCTTAGCTGTCTTGAACTACCTGGTGTACTTCACCATGCATGCAGGCACAGGGAGGTATCCAGGCAGATTTGTACAAATCCAAGTATCACCTTTAACAGGGACAGCAAGTAAGAAATTGCAATCCGGTTGTCCACAGGCCTTATATCTGGCACTGTGACTGCTGAGGAAATTACCAGGGAGTGAAACAGTGGAGATACAATTCTTTATTCTTAAGTTATGCTTTCAACCTATCTATCTCCCTGCATGCAGAGAAACAGAAAAAGCAGGCACTGAATAGCAGAGTAACATAGTCCTTTTGAGGTTTAGACTGTGAAAGCAGCAGCTGATACACCAGCAAGAAACCCACAACTTCTGAAATTGCTCCAGGCTAACTCATGGGACACACAACACAATGGCAGGTGTGATTCATGTTTCCCTAAAAACTTAAACCAAATGTATTCCAATACAAAGCAAGTTTAGCTTTCTCACCTCCCCTTACAGAGATATTATATCATGGTGTAAGAAATTCCCAAGACAAAAAAGAAAGTTTCATCACTTACAAGTGTATTTTTGGACCTAAAATTTGTTTCTATTGAGAAAATTTATGCTATGCAGTTTAAAACTAACTTCGCTAGCTTAATGAAGCTACTGAAGACTCTTAATTAAGAACAAATATTGCCCAAAACATCAAATCTTTCAGAATACTAGGTATTTTTGATGGAAGTGTTTTACTCAGTTCATAACTGTGCATCCAAAAAGGTAACACAATGCTATGTGATCATTTCAAGATTCAATTAAAAAAAAAAAAAAACAAAGCAAAACCTTCCTGTTAGCACTGCATTTTTATTCATGCTAACTTTCTGCTTGGTGGCACTACAGTATAGGATGCTAGGTAAGTATGCTGTGAGTCCATCAGATAATTCTGAATTCTATTTACATGTTTTGCTTGAATGGCTTTGAATCAAGTAAGCATTGAGTACCAGCCAAAAGAAATCCACTTTGCATGATATAATGTGTCTTTGGAGAAGTTAAACAGTGACAGATTAGTGAAACAAAGGGAAGAACTCTGTTAATACAAAGAGATGGGAAAAGATGGGCCTTGTTGACATATCAGTAAGTCTATTACCATGGGGCAAACGTGCTAAAGCACATGTGTGAGGATCACCAGCTGTTTTCTAGAGGTGAATGAAGAATTTCACAGCTGAGTTGCCTTAAATGCTATTGGTTCTCTTCATTATTTTAATGATTAAATAGGAGAATGATTTTTATCCCCTAGCTTTGTTGACAGAATTCTTGACTTCAACATAAGGGATCTCTATCACACTGGTAAGAAAAAAGGAAAAGTCCTTCAAGGAAAAGTCCTTCAAGGAAAAGTTGCGTGGAACTACAGATTTTAGTTCATCAGAGTGAGCATGACGTGGCCATCTTGCTGGCCTTCTAACAAAATCTCTGGAGATCCCGATTTTGAGAAACTGAAAGTGGCAGTCTTAAGAGCATTTTTTAGGGCCATCCAGAAACCATGAAAACGTATGTTATATATTTAAGTCTAAAGAGTAGTTGACTTGCTGTGCTATTCTGCTATCTAATCAATGTTATGATGTTATGCTTTTGCTGTTGAGTTAAAAATTTAAGGAAGAGATGGAACAAAAACTGTTGAAGTGATAGATGCAATGTATTTAATCTATTACTAAATTTTATCAGTGTAATTTATGACACTTAATCAAAGCTTTACTTATAATATCTTTACTGAAACTGTAAGCGCAAAATCATAAAGATTCAGGAAGTCACACATTTTACAGACAGAGGCTATGCTATAACAATGTAGCTTATATTGTATTCATTTAAAGTAAATAAATTTAAATGTAAAGTTCTTAATTCAAATAGAGAAACTACTAAATAAACTGGAAAATAATAAACATAAATTGATTTTATCTTTAATGCTCCACAATAGATGAAATCCAGTGTTTTAAAATTACATTAGAAAGGATGTGAAAATCATGTTCCCTTTTCTAGGCTTTAATATCACTCATTTAAACACTCTAATTAAAATGCAAATTCAGCTATAGAGGCAGATTTAAAGACAAAAGCTTTGGTGAATATGGAATGTCTGAGAAATCATTAGCCAACATCATAGCATATTAGATTACTGCCACTGAATTGGAAATATAATGTTCACTGCGATGAAAGGATTTCAAATTAAATCAGATGGCTGTACCACCTAGTGTTTTAATTTCCACAAACTTCACTCTGAAAAATCCTTAGCTTAAAACACTGCCTTCTCTTTGTATGACTTTTCACCAAAAGAGTCTTTTGTATGTCATTTTCTGTCAGCTGTCAAGCAGGGTAATGTAATGCGGTCAATGTGTCATAGATATATATGTATATATGCTTATATAAATAAATTAATGACAGAAAAGTAAAACAGTGCTGCATGGGAATTTGAGAGCTCTGCAAGTGGACAAGTAATGGACTCAGAGATGCATGGGTTTTCAGTAGATTTCATTAACTAGTTTGTGGCCACGAATAAGAGGTCTACAAACCAAGTACATGCATATATCTGTACAGATGTACAGAGAGATCAGGACCCACTGGTACTCACAGCTGCCAAAGCACCCATAGCTGTGTTCAGGCTGCACTCCCCTGCTGACAAGGTGCTGAGATGCTTACAGTGATTGGCACTTTGCTACATTGCTTTGTTTTGTTCTCTGAACACGCACCTTAAATGTTAGTTAGGTGTGAATATTCCTGTGCTTTTCTCTATATTAGTGAAGACGACATAAGTAGGTGACATGGCTGTGTTTCCACAGATGTAATCTGAATAACAACTCCCATCCTTACTCAACCACCTGTATCTGCCCACCACTACATCCCTCTTATTTATGTGAGCACAACTGCTTGGGAGCTGCAGTCCACCAAGCTGTGAACTGATCCAGCTTAAAATACTATTGTTCTGGGAAAAGTGAACAGACAGCCCAGGCGGGAAGCCAAGGTATGTTTCCCAAGTCATCTGAGTCTGCTTAATAGTCCTCCCCATGGAGGGGCACAAGGTCTACCTGCCCTCTGGTCCGTGGAACACCCCCTGCAACTAATTTTGACTTGGAAGCTCCATGCCATAACAAGCGTAACCAGACTTCCCAGGTTATCTGCAAAGCTTAGGCACTTTGCTTTGGAAGTTTGTATTAGCGCAATATCAAAGCCTGTAATAACTTTGCTAAATATGTAACTACAAGCACAGGCATGATTTTTTAGTGTTTGGTTCATGCTGAGTGTTGACTGCATTTAGTTCCTATTATTGAAATATTGAGCGCTCAGTAATTCACAGCATCCTTTAGAGCTTAGAAGTGCAATATAACACATGGTCTGGTATAGGCAAACACTGCCATGTGTTACATCCCACACATGGGTTGTGCAATTTAAGCGTAAATGCCAATATCCACTGGGTTTCTTCTCATGAATGAGCATGCCAATCTCAATTAACCCCAGAGTGTTTATTTAGAAAGTTAAGATCTTAATTTCTGAGGACAGTATAGGATGTGAACCACTTTCTCCAAATAGGGACAACTGCAATACAAATTGCCTTATATTTATTTTCCAGATGTAAAAGTGATAGGTAACATATCTTAAGTGAGTGGTCCTAGTTTTCATGGTCTACTCCATCTTTGCTGACAAGGGCAGACCGTAGCATCATTGTGACAATACTAGTCCTGTGCTGCACTAAGATTTAAAAGGGTTCTCTTTGGTTATATTTTATACAGCTACTGCCTAACAAAATATTCAACCCACTACTAACAACAGCTGGATGGAAGGTGACTTTACGCTTACAATTTATTGCAGAGTAAAATTATTTCCTTAATTCATCAGCCTAGGTTCTTGTCCCCACTATAATCTAAACACAGCTGTCACCTCCACACAAATTTGACCTATCATAAAGCAATGCACCACAGATTTTTTACTCCAAAAGCTGTACTGGTATAAGCACCTTTTGATTCCCTACCTTCCCATCCTGGATCTCCTCCCAGGCTTTCCTCCTCCTGTACATTCTGCTGGCACAACAATTCATGCAGCTGGATGGGTCAGGGATGGTCCAACTGAAAAACAACTTTTCCTTCCTTAATTTTCAGAAGCATTAGTTGTCTGATCATCCTGCGGGGAGCAGGGGTTGGACTCAATGATCCTTACCTGTCCCTTCCAATTCAAGATATTCTATGACTCCATTCTGTAATTCTGTGACCTAGGCCACTATATGTGCTGCATGAGATCATCACTGTGCATGTGGTAGTACAATAGAGTATGAGTGCAGAAAAGCTGGGGTCTTGCTGCTGCTGGAGAAATTGACAAGCCTAGTCTGAACTTCTCCTAGTTGTCTAGATTTCAACTCTTTGGCTCTAGAGCAGCTTGGCCTGCTGGGTACATATTCCCTCCCATCTGCTGTGCAGCAACAATGGCTGCAAGTGCTGAGTTACAAAGGAGAAGAGAGGACTTATTCCAAAAGAACAGTGGCTGTGCAAAAGAGCTGTAAGAAACTCTGATACCTTCTATTGCTGCAGTAAAGCCAACCACAGCTGAGTAAAACAAAGACATGCACACACAAAAAGATATTAAAATTGTAGGAAAGAGTTTTCTCTGCCACAAATGTAACAAGATTACTAATTATATGAGATTCTGGAATAAGCGAACATGAAATGTTAAATATATGAAAGGAATACAAAAGAATACAGTTACCAGTGAAAATATATGGATAGCTATTTTATTTTCCCTGTAATTATCCCCTATTTATACAGATAAGATTGCATTCTATTATTGTTACCTTAAAAAGAGAAAATATGTTGGAAAATATCACCTTGCTTTTGTACCAACAACATTAAATGAAAAAGTAAAAAGGAAAGAAAATCTCAAAAACCTTAATTCATCTGAAATCTTTAGTGAAATGCTTAGAATTTTCTAGCAGAGACTGAGCACTGACAGTTATTTTACTGACTACCTGGGTGATATAAGTTGTTAATTCTTGTATGTCTGTTATAAAGCAACTGTACATTGGAACAGAGTCAAGGAAAGTCTATATGAGCTATGTAAAAATTCTCAGCTAAAGGTGCTCAATTATGTTCAGCTGGAATGTAAATAAACGTGTATTAATCAAGGCAAATACAGCTTTAGATACTTAGCAAAATATTAACAAATGTGAGACCCTTGCCTGAGCTGCAATTTCCAGCTGTCTGGATACTCCTAGGTAATATTTTATTGATCCTCTTTTTCATGGCTTTCCCCCCTGTACTACTGTGTACTAACAAGCTTCTTTCCTCTGCAGAGCCTTGAATATTCATGAAGCAGGTGGAAAAGGAATACCTTCAAGGAATCCACCCTCCACCAAATCTGAGTGAGATTCGATTATTTTCAAATGTTATCAAGTCAAAGATAGGGCCCACACAATGCATGCCTGCCTCCAATTAAACACACGCAGTGTAATGATACGAGATACTTCATTTCCATAGGAAAAAAAGTTAACTGGATTTCACTTGAAAGCTTGACCAGAGCTGGTAAGCATCATCACATGTGTGGACAGACCATGACAACTGCAGATTTCAGAATTATATATTTTATTTTTTATTTTATATTTTTTAATTTAAAGCATAAAGTCTGTTAAAATTTTCCATTGCGGGTGTGCTAAGTACTCTAGGACATCTCTCTTTTCATTTCCACACAGACCTTGCAGACTGCTGAACTGTTGTGCCTTACAAATTTACTATTTCTCTTTAAACTGACAGGTACAGCATGGAAAATATATTGATGCTCCATATGGCTTTAAAGCTTATAAGAAATTTGGTCCTAAAATTGGCATATTTCAATGCTTTTATTGCTGTGAAAGCCTTTTGTATCTGCCAGCTTTCTATACCATTATAGTCCTGAAGCAGTGCTTAGCACTGGAGAATACCACCTGCTTCCAGGATCCCGTATGCTGTTCTTCCACATTTCCCTCTATGGATCACCTGCCAATGAATCACCAAGGAAACTTGTTACCAAGAGCTCAAACTACACTGAATGGTTCCGCTGACTGACAGCAGATAGTGTTATTCACTGGAATACTCAAGCGTGTTACTCCTTCAAATGCTGAGCTTCTGTCATGTTGAACGGCTGTGTTACGCTGTTTCTCATTCTCATTTGTTATTTAATTTCAATCTCATCTGACTCACTGGTGTGGGTACAATGTCTGAGCTTCTGCCAGAAAGTCTGTGTGAGGCTATTTTAATGGCTATGAGAAGACAAAATGCGATTCTCATTCTTTTCACTTGTCATTTATGTTGAAGAATTTGCTTTTTCATTAGCTTAGCTTGGGCATATCATGTTCCAGATGAATGAAAAAGAAAGTGAATCCTTTCCCACTGCTTAATGTTCATCTCCAGTTCACATTAGGCTGTGATTTTCCTATTTCAGTGCTGCCAGTCTTCAGAAAGGTTCAGGGACTACTAACACAAAGATCATGACTCATCTAGACCTCATTCTAAGGTTTAAGCTGCCACCTGAATGCTTCATACCATTCTCAAGATGCCTATCAGCACCCGGAAACTATTTTCAGTGATATCTTGAAGCCTTCCAGAATAAAACCTCTTAAGGCTTGGGTCAACTTCTGCCTTTCCCACCTACTCTCCATATCTATTTTGGACCCTCACTTGTGTATCTTTTCCCATGGACTCTGCTGGGACTGCAGCAGTTGGTGAGGTGTCCTGGCCAGCTACCTGCACTGTCCCAATGTGTCTCATTTCTTTTCATCAAATGTAAGGAATGAGGATCATCTCATTTGCTCTTGGACATCCACTCAAAGATTTAAGGCAGCGGCTTCTTCTCATTAAAGGTGGTGTACCCATTAGCCAACCCACCACAGTTCATCAATTCAAAGCCAATCCCACCAGATATTTTAAGCCACCAAACGCCACTGCTCCCTAACTTTACTGAGCAGAGTCCTCCACAGACAGTTTGGTTACCTTTCATCCTGATGAAGCTCTGAATGGTTTTATGAACTCTTCCTACTTAAATGAATCTATCATACTAGTGATCATATTAGTGCAATAATTTACTACTGGTTAGAGTTTCAAGATTCTAAAATCTAAATGAAAGAGGGTTTTTTGCTTGTTTGGTGGATTTTATTTGGGGGGGGGGAGGGGTGTGGTTTGTTATAGCCACCTTTCTATTACTGTAAAACCAACCACTTCTTTTTCTTTGAAAACCTGACTTAGACATTACTGGTACATCTTTACTTAATAATGCCAGCTTTATCTTTTATTGAAAAAATACAGCAGTTGTGGACAGTGACAGAAAGAATTTAAACGAGAAGTGAAAAACGAAGGCTAAAATGGCTCAGGGACACTGACTAATCTGAGATATTTACTGACATGAAAAGCATGGCAGAGCTATGGAGATAAAAGTCTACTTAATCTACTGATAGATGAAAAAACTTAGATGATAGTTATCATCTATCCAAACACCACAGATTTTTAATAATTGTGAAGAAATGAAGGCTGATTTTAGACTGTGATTACACTAAAAATAACAGTATTCCTATTTTGAGTGTGCATTGTATGCTGACAGACATTTGACAAGATGCAGAGATTCTGCTGAAAGTCACGTCACAATGTCATCATTTCAAAATGTCATTATTTTATTCAGAGACTGTTCTTGATAAATACTTGAATCCCGGATAAAATTAAAGAAGTGTGTGTTATTCTTCCTATTACTGATAACACTTGTTAAGAAGTGTATTTAAATCTACTGTGAATCAGGCATCACTATAACAATAGGTAAGGCTCAGAGTCTTTCTCAGTATAGGATTTGTTTTCACTCTTTGGTCAGGCACTGAGTTTAAACGGCTGGGAAAAATCATCCTTAAGCCTAAGGTCTTAAGAATTGCTTATGGCATTTTGGCTGGTAAAGGACATAATAGAGCCTTATTAAAGCAAACGGCAAAACTTCTTCTGGCTTCTCTGTAGCCACAGAGCTTGTAAAATACTGCCTTCCTATACATGTAGCCCCATTAATTTCTGGATGTCTGTTTAGGTGTATAAATTTTGACTCAGCTGTCTGGTTAACAGAAATAGTAATGATAACAATGAGCACTGCAGCAGTGTCCCTGGTGAAGGCCAGATCTACAACACGTATTTTGAGTGGAACATCCTCACAGGATTGAAAGTTTTAAATTGCATGTGAGAGGAATAAAAACTGAAAAATATTCTAGAAATAGACCGAAGACCTGGCACTAAGTGCTTGTTTGGAACAAAGAGGAAAGCTTTGATTACAAGGCTGGGAACAGTGTATGAGAGCCTTTAAGTTGGAGGAGTTCAGGAAAAATTTTTAATAGTTCTGAAGTATCATGAGTTACTTCAAAGATAAGAAGTGTTTGTTGAGCAGAAGCAGCATTATCCTTTAATCTTTGCCATCTTTTTTTTTTTTTCCTAGGGAAAAATGATCCTTACACTTACCTTTTTTCTCAGTGATCTGTTTTCTTCCCTCAAAAATGTTTCAATGGCTTTTCACTGAAGTTAGCAAGGATGTATTTTAAGACAGTAAGACTGATGAAAAACAAGGTATAATATCGACAATCTCTTGACAATTGTCAAGACTCTCTTTCCTGATAATCTATTTTTTTTAAAGAAAAGAAACCAAATGCTGGCAGACTGAGTTTACACTAGCAGCTGTAATGTTGGATCACATGCCTCCATCCCTGTGTTTCATCGCAACTGAAATTGTTTGTCTTCCCATGCAGCATAAAGGTGACAAAGTAAACAGTACCACTGTAAATCCAGATTGTCCCTCTGGTTTAGCTGGCATAATACAATCATGAACCCTGATCAAGATCGTGATCTGATCAAAATCAACCTGATACTGATGAGTAATACAGGACGGCTGATATTGCTATCATAGAACCATGCAGCTATACTTAGATGCCACTAGAGACTTAAAAGTATAACATTCAAAATGCTTTGGAAGTTATATTTAATGTTGTAGTCACACGCAAAGTTTAGTTTTTAATACAAAGTTTATATTGTTATTTACTACAAAGCAGGGAAAAGCTCATTATTTATCTTTTCCCTCATATTGCTTTCAGCCATGCATTTACAAGATGTGGTATTTGCAGAGAAATTAATGTCAGCTATTTCAAGATTCATTCCTTCAGTGCCCATACCACTATTTAGTGAACATGTTCTGCTGTACTTCAATTATTCAAGACAAAGCTGCCTGGTTTTAATTATCATAAAGAAACCTAACTTAGATTCCTATTCATTTTGATGTGATTTATATCACTGTGACAGTTTTCTGCTTAGAAGTCATCTAAACAGCAGCAATGTTGCTTAGACATGAATGACAGTTTGTCTTTCATTTAACCTAAATTTTTCCAGGAGCGCATGATAGTGAAACCTAATTTATCACATCACAACCTTTTCATCTCTTAAGTAAGCAATTCCCCAAATGCTTCAGTAGTTTTTGATCACTTAGCAGCACAGTATCAAAGATTATAATATAAAGACAAATATTAGAAAAAACAATACTGGGCTAAAAATACTAAAAAGACAGAAATCTTTAAAGTCTTTCTATTTTGATAAAGACTCTGAGAGCAGGGGAAAGACAATACCTGCTCTCAGATATCACTAGAAGGCACCACAGGCATCTGTGCACTCTCTTCAATGGACAGAACACTATTGAACATGACCTTAATGCAGCTATGATTGCACGTCTTCTGAAAACTAAGTTTTTATAGATTTACTCTTTAAAAAAGAAAGCTACATCTCTGGGAGGGAAGTCCTAAAGCACGACAGAATCTTTCCTGTTACAGTAATTATTTTCTTATTCTGTGATAGCTGCTGAGCTACTATAAATTAGAAAAATAATAAATGTCCTACATACTGTCCTCACACTCTTTAGAGTTCTTCCTGACTAATCTCCTCCTTGGATACACATATACATACACATGGAAGATAGTGTCTGGCCTGGAAAAATCTCTTGAATAACTGCATTCTAAGGTTTTCCTTTCTTCTTTGCTTTACCTTGTGGGTTTTTTAATGAAAGTTTTCCCATCTGTCTGTGAAATTACAGTTACTGCCATTGGCATGATGAATAGTCTAGCTCAAACTGTTGGTCATCAGGCACAGAATGTGACAAGGACATCTGACTGCCTGCAACCAGAGCCCTGGCAGCTGTGACTGTCTGTACAATGCTGCTCGTGTCCTTGCTGAAGTCAGTTTTGCTGTTATTTCCTATTACTTACGGCTTTATAAATGGCAAACTGAAGAAATCTTTTCACTCAGTCAGAAACCCTAAACCCATAATCATCACTTCCTAAAACTACAAGCAAAATCTAAACAGCATCATGGAGTCAACTTTCACTATGTTGGAGCTTGATTGATAGAAGGAAAATTAATGTGAATAATTTACTTAAGACAGCTAATTTACTTAAGACTGCTCTTTAAGTCTAAGTAGTTGTCATTTCAATTTCCTCTGTAGATACTTAGGTTTTTTCCTATCCTCAAAAAAGCCCAAAATAAGAACAAAACAATAATTCAATCCAAAATAATGTTCAATACAGCTCATTCTATGGCAAATGAATTTCAAAGTTTAACTCTACATAGAAATCACGTATGTATGTATAGAAAAATAATCTGCAAACTTCCAGACAATGCTTATGTAGTTCCATATATGAAATGGAAACAGGTCAACACCTCTACTGCATCTCCCCTCTTTTATAAACAAGAAAAAATCACCATCATAATACTGAACTTCACCTTCTGTCACACACCTCTGTTTCTTGATATTGATTTGCCGCATTAAGTATCCTCTATTGCACAGTATATGGAAAATGAGCTGGGACTGTGAAAACAAAGAAGGTAACAGTTGTTACCAACTGCCTTCTCATAAGCAAACATCTCTTTACAATCTAAGTATTAATATGCCTGGCTCTCCAGATTTTCTACCTTGATATGCATAATCAGAAATCAGAGGCATATTTTAGGGGAAGAGCTTGAATATCATCATAGAATCATAGATCTATATGATCTTAAGGTCCTTTCCAATCCTAACTATTCTATGATATGACACAGTATAGCATCTTCTTGCATACCTCTTCAAATATGGTTTCAGGTGCTCTTAAGATATAAAGTTGTCTATATTATAATAGCTAGCGTAGGGCATAGCACATAGTAATATTAAGTAAACAGGACTAGATTGTGATGTAGTACTGGATAGGTAAATGTAGAATCAGTTCCTTCTTGTTAAAAGTTTCTAGGAAAAGAAGTTTTTTAAAAATTAATATTCTCTAATCTTTACTCAGAAATTTCTGAATGTCATATAGGCCCACAAAGACTGATATTTCATCCAGATATGATCATTAAATCCTTGTCCTTTGATGCTTCTTAAAAAGAAAATCCAGCAACTGTCAGGTTCCTTTTCCTGTAACCTCCGTGGGACTGAGCAATCACAACTCCGAGGAAAACTAACAGAACTTCATCATTTCTAAGAAGTAAACCCATTAGAAGTAATAAAACATGATCAAACAATATTTGAGTCAGGATCTGTAAAATCCACAGGTCACATCCCCTAGACAAATTTACTGCAGTTACCACTGATGTAGCATGTTTTTTTTCAGGTTAGCGTGAGAATAACAGAAGAATTAAGAAAAAAAAAGTCAGAAAATTTCCTCCTATTTTCAAATGCTGTAGTGCAAGGCAAGGTCTAAGCATTTCTGGCTTTAATCTTTAATAGCATTGCTCCATAATGCACACAGTGGTTACAATTACTCAGCAGAAAAATATTTTCTCCCTCAAATCACAGATCAGAAGAGGGAGATGCTTGCCTTGGAGCATCATAGAGAACCAGCTATTTCTAAAACAAAATTAATTACACTCAACAACTTTGAAACACCATTACCTTGTTCCCAGTGATTTTAAAGCTCTTGATTTAGAGACAGAGTATATGCTTGCTCCACAGAACTGATGTCAGCTAGGCTTTGTATAACTCTGTTCTGCTAAAGAAACTTTAGTGGGAGGCTGGCCATTCATTGTAATTATATCAAATGCAAACAGAAGCATGAAGAAACAGCTGTTTTCCCAATATAGCAAATTCTTTTGGGAAATTTGTGCAGAAGGAAGCAATAAATGCATCAGCAACCACTGACACACTCTGATAATTACTGCAGAGCAAAAGAACATCTGCATGCAAGAAGGAGTAAAAACAACACTACAGATAATGAAAAGAAAAATGAAAGGAAAAAAAACAGCCCTATGATGGGGAGTGGAAGAAAAACATCCTCTTTTTCCTGAAGAGATCACTAGCATATACTACTCAAGAATTTAATTCTGACACATTTTTGATGCCTGACAGCTTATGCTTTTTTTTTGGCTGAAATAATTTATACTCCATTTAGCACCAGAAACTTCCCTACTTCTTCAGAAAAAAAAACCTATCCAGAACCTAAGAAAGCCAGCTGTGATATGCAATGGAAAAATTTACAACCCAGCATCCATTCTTGGGCAAGCCCATAGCAAGTCAAATTCACCTTGTACTTTATTTAAATCAAAAGTGCATTCTAGATTCATCCTAAAACAGGACATGAAAATATTATGCAAAACAGCAAGTCATATTATCTGCTGAATAACTTTGCAAAAGTTCACAGGAGAACGTGAAGCAGAATGTTAAAGTCCATGTTGGAAGGTTTGAATAAACAGCTGGTTGGAAATTTTGCAATGTTTTATGGAGCCAAGAGACACAAAATGGATTATTCTAGATGTGAGCTGATGCTGTTACAACTCTCTTTTTTCATAACTTCTGACTGCTGTTAGCCACCCAACCCACCCCAGTACTTTTTCATAGTTTATGTCACTGTGAACTTTATAGAATCAGACTGGGACCTGAACTCACCCTATGTCTACTTTGGCTTTCTATGATTCTATGCCACACATATGTTTTTCCCCACTTTTAAAATAGTTATAAAATAAAAATTTTATACTGGAGATATTTTAGGAAGTAGGTACAGAAAATGTTTATGATCCAGATAAAATTAACCACTGCTACTAATAATTTCTGAAGTGCAGAAGTCACGTGAAGACAAAAAGAACAGAAAAGAATCATATTCATAGCTATAACCTAAATTCCGTGTGTTACAAATGTAATTCAGAGTGAACAGTGATGATAGTAACCATTTTACCAGTGAATTAAATGCTAATACTTGATAAATGGTTTTTGTTCTCATCAGGGAATATTTTCCTTCCTTGGAAAAAAAAAAAAAAGCATAATTTTAATTTTAGGCTGCCCTCAGATCTTACACATTTAAGATTATGTGTACCTCTTTTATACAGACAACATGTCAGTTTGCAGTTTTAATTCCCATGACCCAGAGATGGGAGAAAGTTATCACCTCCAGAGCCCCGAAAACTGAGTTAAAAAAAAAAAAAAAAAAAGGACATTTTCTGCCAGCCGATTGGTTGGGTTTTTGTCTGTTTTGACTGTTTATATCAGTAGCTATTCTGCTGCTTTCTCTATACTTAGAAAGCACCTGCAAAAACTAAATCCTGGTCTTTGATCCTAGGCACTGCTATAAAAAACATGGACCCAGGGCCCAGTGGACACCAAGCTGACCATGAGTCACTGTTGTTCTCTCACAGTGATCAAAGCCATCCACATCCTCAGCTGCATCAGGGGGAGAGTAAGCAGCAGGGAAATGCTTCTTCTCTACCCATGGAAGAGGGGTTGGAACTAGATGATCTTAAGGTCCTTTCCGACCCTAATTCTGCCTTGACTCCTCTCCTCTATTTGGCACCTGTGAAATCTCACACGGAGGACTGTCCAGTTTAGGGCTTTGCAGTACAAGAAAGAGTCACAGTTAAGGCCAGAGAAATTGTCAGGGGGCTGGATTATATGACACTGAAGTGCTGCTGAGAATACTGAAATTTTTCAGACTGCCAGGAAGAATATTAAGGGTCTCCTTTGTATGTCTATCTAAGAGCCACCTTCCATTGCCTAAGGGTGCTCATAGGGAAGATGAAGCCAAATCTTTCTTGGATGCACACAGCCAAAAGACAAGAGGCAAAGTACAAGCTATGCTAAGGAAAATTCCTTAGACATATAGTTTTAAATTAAAGTTTACTGTAAGAGAGGTTAAGCGCTGGAGCAACATGCCCAGAGAGACTGTGACAGTCCAACTTGTGGGGATTTTTGCAACTTGACTAGACAACGTTCTCCAAGAACTTGCTCTAATTTCTTACTTAGCCCTGACTTCAGCAGAAGCAGGTCCCTTCCAACC
>NW_009914028.1:0-33886 GCF_000696875.1 Nestor notabilis
CATGAGGATGATGAGAGGGCTGGAGCACCTCTCATACGAAGATAGGCTGAGAAAATTGGGGCTGTTGATCCAGGAGAAGAGAAGTCTGCTTGGAGACCTCATAGCAGCCTTCCAATATTTAAAGGGGCCTACAAGGATGTTGGCAGGGACTCTTCATGAGGGTCTGTAGTGGTTGGACAAGGGGTAATGGCTTTAAACTTAAACAGTGGAAGTTTAGATTAGATATAAGGAAGAAGTTCTTCACAGTGAGGATGGTGAGGCACTGGAATAGGTTGCCCAAGGAAGTTGTGAATGCTCCCACCTTGGTGGGGTTCAAGGCCAGGTTGGACAGAGCCTTGGGAGACATAGTTTAGTGTGTGGTGTCCCTACTCATGGCAGGGGGGTTGGAACTAGATGATCTTAATGTCCTTTCCAACCCTAACTGTTCTATGATTCTATGTGTCAGAATTCAGCTATCAGCCTACTTGTGCTTTGGCTTTTCTGACTTCTATGAAACACTGGAGAGAATTGATTAATTTCTTCCTTGTACTGCCTATCCAATTCTTAATACTACAATTTCATTTATTCTCCTGGAGTGCACATGTTTACTAATATGACTTAATTCTGTATGTATGACTTAAATTGTTTTTCTTATATAAAGTGTGTTTGCCTTTTTTAATACAAGAAAGCAAGTATCATGCTTCATGGTTACACATACAGTTCATTGGTAGACATATATTTCAAAAAGAGAAAAACAACTCGGTAGACAAATACAACTCAATAGACAAATATAAAGTTATGTAGTCCATGTGACACAAATGAGAAAGTGTATCTTTTAAGATCTAAATTGAGTGGAAGATTAGGAAACCTCTGATTAGAAATACATGATTAGTCAGGTAACTACTGAACTGCAGAAATTATATGATGATAGATCGGCATTTTAGGTTATATTAGCAGGAATTATTTGTACACTGATATTTTGTCTGTAAGGAGAAAAATTATATCTGTATTTGTGTATTTCTGTTTTTGATCTCACAAACAGAAAAGTGTTCATGTGAAGCAATGCTTGTGCGCTGTTCAATAAATGGAAGATGCCCTTCCTGACAACTAGAAGAACCATGTATTTTTCAGTTTTTCATTTGAGTGTTGTGAAAATTCTAAATTTGTGTTAGTATATAACCTCTGCTTTTGAGATATGTTACATTTTTTTTTCCAGCTACAAATTCTCCATTCAATTTTTTCTGTAAGAAGTATATAAAAACAAGGATTCTTAAATGGAACATAACCACGATTAGTTGCAGACACCAAACTGGAAACTTACTAGGATATATCAGAGAAGGCATGAATTATGACTTAGAGGATGCTGTACTAAGTACAACATTAAAGTCAGGGTAAAAATGCAATGACAGCTAAAGAATGCTGTCATTCACATTGCCAAAGGTTTCTGTCAAAGAAATCTGACAGTAGAACATCAAAATGTAGGTTCATGTTTCATATATATTACAAGAATTTAAGCAGTGAAATAGAAATTTATGTTTCAGATTTTCAGAACATCATCTGAAAACACATATAAGATCACAGAAATGTGATATAGTAAAAATTGGACAAGTAACTCTCACTTTATACTGAATGTATGAATTTAAATTGTAAGTAGATATAAAAAAATACAGAAATTCTTTCATGAACAGAATACCTATGCATGTACCTGCACATACACAAACATGCTCTCTGTGTCTCACTATGGTTTATCAAACTACCTATCAAAAATTCGGTGATAAGCAGAAAAAAATCTGCTAATGATTGAAATATTTTCAAAGTTAACTTTTCCAAATCAGATTAAAAGTATAAAACAAGGGAAAAAAACCACCACATTTTGTTAAGGAGAAGGGAGTCACGGCTGTGATGCAATGGATTAGTAAATTGCTCAGATATTGGTAAAAGGAGATAAGAAGTAAATTGATATTATTTCTGAAGCTATCTATTTCTATTGGAACTTGGTAGAAATTAGTTTGCAAGGTATTTGGACAACTGAAAAAAAAATTAAATCTTTCTCCAGTCCAAACACAACAAATACGTAGGTCATTTAAGGAAAACAAAACAAACCAAACAAACAGGAAACAAAAACAAAACAAAAAGAAAGAAAGAAAGAAACGAACAAACAAACAAACAAAAAACCCCAAACCAACAACCTTACAGTAATTAACATGAAGAATAATGGAATTATGGAATCTACAGATCTTAAGCTTGATGTGTTTTCACAAGTGTTCTATTTGCTCTCCTGTAAGTACTTTCATATGCGTATCTTCCGGATTAAAGTTTTATGTGACTTTATAATTTTACAAAATTTACAAAAACCAGGTGTAAGAAAATCTTGAAAATCATGAAAAGCACTACAAAACCCCTTGTGAATATTTGAAAGGCACTTGGAAGATAACAGGAAAATAATAGTCAGCATGGATCTGTCAGGAACAGATTTGTCAAACCAGTCTAATTAATTTTTAATTGTTATAACTGACCTTGTACATTGACGAGAAGTAAAAGATGTCCAGTCTTGAATACAATCTTCATATTCAGGTAACAAGTTCATAATCAACTTAACAAAACAATGTTGTGAGAAAAAACTACAGTGCAAAATATTTACTGGAGTTTCAGAAAAACTTTAGAGTTTATGGGCTGGTTCTTAGCCTGGTAATGATAGATGACTTCATTAATAATCTGACCAATAGATTAGAGAGTACAGGCCTAATTTCAGATGATGTCAAACCTTAGGACAGTTTGTATGAACTGAAATACAAGGTTAGAGACCCACAGTCTTGGAAAAAAAAAAAAAATCAGAGATAAGGGTTAACAAACCAAAACCCCAATCCAATAAAAAACCTCCTTATTTTATTTAGGATAGCTACAAAGTAAGAATGACAGCTAGAAAATAAGAATATAGGAATGTTAAACTGTCCTCAGACCACAAAGGAAATGATAACTAGGTAGGAGTCCTGAACAAAGGTTTCTGAGGATTTAGAATTGATTATAAGCTAAATGTCAATCAAAATCACCATAATGCTTAAAAAATAATACGCCTCATATTTTGTTTTGTGAATAGGAGCATAGGTTGCAATATATATTCCATTATCCTCTGCTGTACTCAACATCAGTAAAGTTTCTCCTGGAGCAATATCACATTGTTTAGTGACAAAGTTCAGGAAGATGAGGACTGAGAGAGCATCTCCAGAATGAGAAATTGAAGACTGGATTAATTTGAGGGTTTTTAGCAAAGTTTTGCAAAGCAAAACAGAGTTGTCTTGTTTTGTTTTAATTTTCTGTTAATCAGAGAACAAGAAAAAAGGATAGCAAGAAAGGTAATAGGTTGCCTGGGGAGGTTGTGGATTTCTTTGTCACTAAAGGCCTTCAGAAAAGATGGTGAATATCTGATGAAGCGATGTAGTAATGCTCAATTCTGTCCTGCTCAGGATAGATTAAATGACCCCTTAAGGTTCTCTCAGCTTCCCCTTCCTTCTTTTTCTTTTCAGGTCTAGAATACTTTAGAGTACATGAAAATTTCATTACTGAAACTATGTTCTGTGTAGAACTATATTCTGTATGTAGAGAAGCAAGGTGTACAATCTCTGTGTTTCTTGCCAGTATCCCATTGACATAGACTGTTCTCCTGTCCACGAAGACAAGGAAGGAAGCTATGTTTTCCAAAAAGGTATTGCATAGACTAAGGAACATATTTGTGCCTATGTCAAGTTGACTAAACTCTGTCAAACAACTTCTGGCACATTGAACCCAAGGAAGGGAAGAATGCACACTTGCTTTTGAATAGCATGCCATAGGTAAGCTTTTCAAAGTCTATGGTTTTTCAGAAAGTGTATTAGTATTATTATACTCCACCATAAACTGTCTGTAGGTACTGAAGTTAGTTCAGCTAGACTTCCAAGATGAGAAGTGTCTGCCTTTTTTCACAGGACTTGTTTTCTGTCCTGTTCTTATTGAATCTAACAATGCAGGAAAGAACAAGTGAGTCTCCAAATACCAGAGTAATGCCCAGTTAAATAGGACTTCAGAAACTGATTTTCAAGTAAAGGTAAGATTTGGAGACAGAATAGTATATTTTGTATTAATGAACAGTGATTGAACATTTTAAGCATCTTATATTTCTTCCTTTATGTCTGATGAACTGTATTAATATTTGTCATGTGAATGTACTCCTTTCCTGATGCTTAACCCGAAATCGCAAATGAAATTTTGGATTAATATGTTGCTTTTCAAGAGAAACTATGTAAAATATAAATTTTGTCTTATATGTTTTATTGTCTTAGGATAGAGAAAATTCAAATGGCAATGAAATAATGTTCCAGTACTTTACTGGTCACTGTTTCAGTAGGGGGGTGTGTGTGGGGGTGGGATTGTAGTTTCTGGTAAGGAAACACAAGAATTGCACTAAACTTTCTTATGATTAAAAAGTCTCAGGCCTATGTGTGTTTCTGACTACTACCTCCATTTTCCTTTTGAAGTTTTTATTTTCATAAACAATTAATATGTCACTCAAGACTATTACAATTAGACATAAAGTAGTTTTTTTCTCTTTTTTTTTCTCTCTGAATAGCTTACAGTTTTTTCTTTTACTACTGATAAAATATTTTACTAATAGTGTAGTGTGTCTGAGTTCTAAATTGTCTTAAAGCCATCAACAGAAACACAAAATATGCTATGTAGTTTTTCAGGATAAAGAAAACTTAAGTATGATTCACTGTGCACTGTCCCCACATTCAGTGAGCTGTAGGGGTTTTGCAGAAAACACAGAATAACTGTTACTGAAACATTATTACTTACTTTATTTTAATGGAAAATCCAACCAGAGGATAACAGAATAAAATATCAGGTAATTAGAAAGCAGAAAATGCTCTGTGTAAAGCAGTAATATACATTGTTGTTAGAAAAAGAGAGTCTGATCTTTCTGCATAACATTTAAAAATTGTATTTCTGAATACTTGCATCTAAATGCCACTGTTAAAGAGATCAGCCTGAAGAATGTCATACTTATCCTATCATATAGACCATGTTTGCATCAAACAAATGTGCTTATAAAAATCCCATCACAGCAGTAAGAAAACAAAGTACCCATATCTGTAACAAATATTAACTTAGAATATCTATTTAGAGATAGGGCCTAATCAAATGAGTAGTTATCCAAGTAAAATACATGTCTGTGGCTATAAGCAGTGAAGATAGAACAAAGTGTGAAAGAGATTAGTAACTGTGGTGTGGCAAATTATGTGGGACTTGTTAACTCCCTTGCTGGTAGACAATGAAAGACGGAAAGCCATTTATTGAGTCAGGTGCTAGATGAAAGTTTCTGCCATGAGAATCATCCCAACCCTTCCTGAAATGAATGCAGGTAGGGGTGGGAAAATAAGTTTTTCTGTGGCCTTTTCTTCTCCTCTTGTGGCCATATTGGCCTTGTGGGCTCTCTGGCAGGAATGTTTAGTTCTTAGGACCTTGGCAAATTGTTCTCACAATTTTATTTTGAGTTTTGATCAGCCTTGGTTTAAAATTACAGCTATTAGAAAATGTAGCTGCTCTCCTGAAACAGAATGGCAACTTCACAAGTATTTATCTCCTTGTCTACCTTAAGCCTGTTTGCATTTTCATTGTAGCTTTAGCAGCACTGTAATCATCAATTCAAATACTCTTAATATACACAGAGGTGTCTTCATTGTCAAGGTTCCAATTACAACAGTGATATCTCAGCAATCAAGCTTGCTTCAGTTCCTACAAGCACTTTCTATCAGCTCTGACAGGCCTGTGTGAAACATACCCTGAGAAATCACAGACTGCTGAATTTGTCAGGTTTGATCTTACATTATAGTCACAAATACAGCATGGAGACGAACTTGTCTGACTTCATTGCAATCTACCTTACCCACAGTGTTTGTTAGATTAAATTAACCGTACTAGTAACTAAGGCATTTTCCAAAAGGTTTAGTACTGCAGTGAAGGTATGGTGAACTAATATTATGTTATGTTTCTATACAAAATACATTAATATGCTTGACCTAGATCTTCCAAATGTGGCTCTTAGCCTGACTTCACATTTCTCATATATAATAAAATGTTCAAAATACATAAATGTGGTGAACCTTACAAGTAATGTATTGTGTGTGGCTTTTTAAGTTTTAATTTCCTAGTTCCTTTTTCTTTTTAGCCTCAAACTTAAATTGTATTACATAACCTTAGTGGTGCAGACTGAGAAATTATTTCTGTCTCATCTGTATCTTTATTGCTGACACAAAATACAGCAAATATCAGCTACTCCGAGTGTTTATTTTTCTTGAAGAGATGACGTCTTGCAATTGAAATATATTTACAAAGCTGGGCACTGTGAGATTCTTAATGACTGCCCAGCATTGAGCTACTGCCATTGGACATGGGAAATGTATTAATAAACTTTTAAATTCTATGGTTTTCTGCAGGCAGTGTAACTCTATGTCTGGTTTAGGGTCTCTTTTCTTCAATCTTTCCTATTGTAATCTAGACAAGTGGCTATCTGTATTTTCCAAGAAAAAGCTTTATATTGAAGTACCAAGCAGGAACAATATGACCTCTATACATCATACACAGTGCAATGTCATCTGATTTCTTTGAGCAAGGGTATCATTTTCCAGGGGCAAGTCTTAATAAGTAGAAGGAATTTTCAGGAGTTTACGGGACTTTTTTGGGAGTGTATGTTTTCAATTCAATGTGCAACAATAAAGAAACATTTGAGTTAATTGGTTTGGGTCAGATCCTCAGCTGATTTAGAAGCATTAAGTTATTTAAGAAAATAGAACTATGTCAATTTGCAGAAATTAAAAATTTTGCATTCTGCTGAAAAAAATGTGTATGTCAAACAACAAGAGCTTACAGACAAATGAGTGTATTGGATGTTTGTGTACTGCTCACATGTAGCTACTGCAGTAAACAAGCTTAGCTGCAATGTATGAAGAGGGTGTTGCACTCTGCTAAAGGCAGAGCTTCTCCTGTCCCATAACAAATTCGCACCTTTGAATGACGGGGTCACTAGTTTTCTTCTCCGGGTTAGTATTTCATTTTACTGTGTCACATGTCCAGTGGAGGCTCATGACAGCACAAACCTCTTACTCATATCAGGGTTGCATACAGCTCTCTGTATTTTATTTAACTAATGTACTGTACTTAATTTGCTAAAAAAGAAAGGAGAGAGCATCAATGGTTTTGCCTTTATTTCCCAAGAAACTAAAGGAGCAGAGGAATGAGCTAAAGAGCTGCTACAACAGAGCAAAAATATTATCTAGAAGGTGGGACAAAACAGGTCTAGAATGTGTTTCTTTATGGTAGGAAAAAGGAGTATATGCATTGAGAAGAAACTAAACTGAAACTGGATTGTATTACTAATTTTTCACTGGAATAATCTGATCCTCAGTATATTCTAATGAATGTTTAGTCAGCTATTAGCAATAGCATGGGGACATCTTGATAATAAGAACAGGAAACTAAAAACATACTGAAATACCTTTCCTCATGGATGACGCAGGCAGCTATATGTGTGCCAATACATACGCATATGCATCAATATTTGTATATGTAGATATCTGGCATTCTGGAGTTGTTTCTAGTCAATATTTACAAACAGTCAGATTCAGCATATTGAACAGCTGGTAAATTGCTGGTAGAATAGATGCAGTTACTGGCAATTTTAAGAAAATAAGATCAGATTTTTTTCAGTAGAAAGAGTTACTGTGATTATTTAAAAAAATCAGATTTTTTTTTAGTACAACATCTATGTTCTTAGATACATAGCCCCATACTAGCTTCTGTGAAGAAAATTAACTTTACCCCCGTCCAAACCAGCAAAAGCTTTAGGAATAATTTCTTTGGAAACTATTAGGAGTATAGAAACACTCTTAGTATGTTCAATACAACTTAAAGGGTAACTAACTATAGCATATATCTTTCCTGTTTCATTTATTTGAATCTCTAAATTTCGATATTGTGTTGTCGTGTTCTGCCGCCTGAATTTAAACCTGAAATATTTCAACAGAGGTAGAAACTATGGAAATTATCTACACTACTTTCTGGCTGATAGCTCTGCCACACTTTGAAACAGCTAACTCCCTGTGTGCCAGTTGTCACTCCAGTCAGCAGCAGAGGCATTTATTTCTGTACTCAGACTGTAGCACATTTTAATGATTCTGAAATACAAGAAGACATGCAAAACTGATTTTGCATTCCATGCCCTTAAGCAAGCCTATTATCCATGTTGTGAAAACAGCAAGTTAGCATTTTTGTTGTAATTATTTGAGCTGATTATGTATTATGTTTCTTCTCAGAGGCATTTTCTTCCAAAGCAGTTTATGCAACTGCTGAGAAAAGGCAAAGCAGCACTCCAAAGGCATCTGCCTTAAGATAGTCTCATGCACGTTTCCCTTGACATACTTGACATGCTTTATCATTGAAAAAAAAATCACAATGTACCTATTGTACGGCTCAGATAAGAGTCACACAGGACTGCCTGTGAGAGAACATATTTTTTTTCTTAACACTAAACTGATGATTATATAAGTATTAAACTATGTGTGTTTATACTGAGCAGGACCATGATGCTATAGTCATCCAGAGATTTAAAAGGTAATGTTTTCGTTAATCAGTAAGTTCCCTAGAGTAAGGACCAGTGCTTCAGTAATCCACATTTCCACATATATATATTTTGGTGAAATAGAAGAGAATCCCATGAATGTAGTTTTCATAAAGAAATGCTTCAGCAGCTGTTAGGAAGAGGTGAAACAAATCTTGTATTCTCTTTTCCAATTAGGTCAGTTGTAAAACTTTTGTCCTATCTTTCCTTCATCCTGGCTAAGTGAAGAAAAATGTTGTGAGACCAGTAATGGAGCTGGCTTGATGAAAAATGCAGCAGCTGCACTGCTGACTGAAAAGGGTTGCAATCCCAGTGTCTGAGGTCATTGTAGCAAGTGCTCCTTATTGGGATCTAGAGCACAGTGGACATCTGGTTTCCTTTTGCCTCCAAGGATGAGGAGGGCTTCTTCATGATGGAGAAGGAAAAAGCCCCCATCATTGTTATTAGAGAAGATCAAGACAATTGTGCTAGATATGTCCACGCAAGGAACTGGCCCAGCTGTGTGGGAACAGGACAGGACAATTGGGTGGCTGCAGCAGAGCCTGAGCGGCTGCTGTATGTTACCACCTACCTGGGTAATGTACAGCTAATGAATGGGGGAAGAAACGATTGTGTGACTGCTGAACTGCTAGAATGGCTAGAATACCAATGCACAGGGTTAGATGTAACTAAGGGTGAAAAGCAGCAGTTAAGAGCACTGGCAGGGGATGCTGCCATATATAGAGAGAGGGGCTAATTTAGCATGGGGGAAACATGTGGGATACCCTCATATTGGGAGTGATGGCCCAGTATCCACAAAGAAAATGCCACAAAAACAACAGGACCAGAGCCATTGGCAGGACTCCAGAGAAGATATGTGT
The DNA here is from genome assembly GCF_000696875.1 of Nestor notabilis. NCBI lineage: Eukaryota > Metazoa > Chordata > Aves > Psittaciformes > Psittacidae > Nestor > Nestor notabilis. The sequence goes on from NW_009914028.1 coordinate 9,490, forward strand.
TTACTGAGAGAAAAAAACAGTAGAACAGGTATATGACCTCAGCTTTGGCCCCACTGCAAACTGTCAATCAGTTATAGAATAATTATGAGGGAAATAAGTAAGAAAAGCACCCATGGTTAGGAGCTGGTCTTTAAAGCACCCAAGCCCCTGGACTGATAGTAGAACAGGTTGTTCAAGTGATCTGTCAAATGGCTGAAGCCTTACCTCAGATGACAGAGCAGGGAGAGCAACATACAATGCAACCTGACAAAGGACAAAATTCTACATATAAGGATTAAATTGTAATAAGTACAGCATTAACTCCAATAACACTGCTCTGAAAAGAAGGGGAAGAGTTTGTGAGATATATACATTCAGTTTATAATATTAACCCTATTGTCTGGGCCTCAGGGATGAAGTGTAAAGTTCATAATGAATGTAAAAATTTGGAAAGCAATTCATGGAACTAATCAGTATGAAAAACACATTTAGTGTCCACATTGTCAACTCAGTTTCAAACCACAAGTATACCAAAGAAAACTATAAAAAATTTCTCATAATTGGTTTTAATAGTGTAATTACTACTAGGAGAATATGCAATGAAACAGTTTTCAAAATCAATAACAGAAATATTGAATATCACAGCTTAAGATCAGTAAAGTGGTCAAAACATGCATAAGCAATCGCTTTTTCATTAGATAGTGATCTTCATATGTAGAATAGCTGGCCTTGAAAACAACTACAAAGGTATTTTTTGTGCTCTAGCAGTTTTTGCATGTCATAGCCTCTCCTGATAGATTTTTAAATTATAAATTGTGTTAGCAAGGTCCATATCTTTTTAGATAGTCTGGAGGAAAAAAGTTAATGGGGTCCAATTAATAATGAAAAGCCCTACTTGGTTCTAAAATATGATCAGAAAAGAACATGTTCTAGTCTGTCATCAAAGAGTGAAGCTTGTAGTGAAACTTACTACATGTGATAACCTTCCTTTTAAAAATAAAACACTAATTTGGAAAAAAAATTGTACATAAAATTGTGTTTCCTTGCATTATTTTAAAATAGTATAGATTACTATCATTGTCCAATTTGAGCAAAGATTGGAAAGAAAACTTTAAAAATTAATAGTATACTGAATATCCAAGAGTTTGATTAATAAATTAAACTTTTGTTTATAGGATAATTAAATGCAGTTAGGTTTGATGCTTCAGGTTAAAAAAAAACAAACAACTCACTTTTTGGTTCTTTAAATATCTTTTTATTAAAAGTACCAAGTACAGTATTGAAAATATGTCTTAGCACATATATAAATTAAAATACTTTTCAGCATGTAACTGCATTTCTTAAATCAATACATGCTACATGGTAATGTAGCTAGACAAGATTTTTGAAGATGAGTAGTAACTCAGATTATGTCATTATTTGGACTGTTAGTTGATCTAGTTGATTAAGAGGACTTGTCTTCAAAGTGTATTTGATCACGGCTTTCTGAAAATGGATCTGTTGCATATGTTTATACTTAATTTGAACAGTCATGACTTGGGGTATGTAAAAATTGCACATTGCTTCTGAACTCCTGAATCTCGATCAAGATGAAAGTTATCAAATGATGAAGGGAGGAAAGGAGAGAGATGATAACAAGGATAGACAAGAAAATATTCTTTTAAAGACAAAATAGTTTTATTCAGATCTACTGCTGAAAAATGTGAGTGAATTCAACCAAGATTGCTGAGACAAATTTGAAGCAAAAAGAATAGGTAATAATGTGTGCTATGATTCATTTCAGCAGATCATATAGACTCTTAGTGGTCAGTCCACAAACAGGAGTGAACTACAGGGTGCCTGATAATGGAAGAGGCAGTTTGTGCTGTGAAGGTCCAAAGACCATTAGGATTCCAAGACACTACTGAAATGTACTGAAATGTACATGAGAGACTGATTGTATGCTGCATATAGGTTCATTATAGCAGACCCTGCATGACAATGAGAGCTGGGCAAGTGCGTAAGGATGGGAAGTTTGTGAAACAGAATACTAGAGCATGTGGATTATTTTTATAAGTGACATCCAATTTCTTCTAAACACAGAAAATACAGAAATGCATTGTTCATGTTCTCAGGGCATCTCATTATGTAAGCAGATAACTTTATGTCTTGAAGAGAAGCTTTAGAAGCCAATTAATGGTTGTGCTCCTAAATGAGTGCAAAAAAAAATTTAAGCATTTCTCTAAAGTAATATGCTTAGCTTTTTAGATGTTTAGCTTATGTTCTGTAATTAATTTTGCAAAATACATCATCTTGAGAGAAGAGTGTGGTTAGAAGCAAATTACATGCAACATCTTTGCCTAAAACTATAGATTCTGTATTTCTAATGTAGTATTCTATATCTGAACACTAGCAAGAAGTGCAACTTTTAAAATCATTATGACATCTTCCCTTCCCCCAAAATGACAAAATGTCAGGGGAAAAAAAGCAACTGAAAAAAAGCAGAAACTGAAACATTTTATCCCAATGTCTAGGTTTCTATTCTGATTGAAATAAAAATTCTTAGAATTTTGCTGACGATAATTTTAATAATATAAAAATAGCTTAAAAAAATGAAAAAATAGATAGATATCTCTATGTTCAACTGAAAACTGTACATTAGTTCAACCCAAAATGAACCATCAGTCTAAGATAATAAAGGAAAGCGTAGTATAAGGCCAGTTGCCTTAAGAACTTTCTGTACAATGAGAGAAAGGTTTCAAATTTCAGAGCAATCTGCCTTTTTGTACCCCTCTGTCTTGGGCAGTGGGTCAGAAGATGACCTCCTCACCTGCTCATTGTTTTAACTTTAACTTCAACTCCAAGAAAAGCTCCCAGACTGTTAGCTATTTTCCTAATTGGTTATGAAACCACAGTGTGACTGCAGAGGATCTGATGCTGATTTGGAACAAGCATTTCATCTCTTAAGTAATCACACTTAGCTCTTTTATCTCCTTTATTGTAAAAAATATTCAGATCCAAAAAATTATCCATTCTATTTCAATTTATGTGTGATTTATGTCACTCTTTTTTGAGAAAGGAAAGTGTAAAATTCTCCACAATTTACTTCTGCTTGTCTTTTTGATCTTTCTGTAGTACTTACGCTGCCTATTTCCTGCATCTCCAAAGATGTAATGGCTTTTATTTTTTTTCTCCACAGAATTACAGCAGATAAGCAAAAAGACCTTTCAAAAACCCCCTCACACCAAAACTAAAAGCACCGGCATTTATTTTCAGTGAAAAAGTCATTCCAGTAAGGATAGAGCATTTAATGATACAAGGTTTAATTCTAAATTAATAAAACTTAAGGAAAAAACTAATTAGTTCTATTGACACTAGACTATAGTCAATCTGTGCAATGTTAAATCCTGTACTAACTGTCTAGGAATCTTTGGAAAGAGGATTGCAATCACATCTTCAAAAACACTGGGGGGTTTTGTGGGTGTGTTTTTTTTGTTTTGTGGGGTGGTTTTTTTTGTTGTTTTTTTTTTACACAACTCTGAGATTAATTAATTAATTAGTTCAGAATATAGAAAAAAAAGGAGATCTCTTTGGCTTTTACTCATACTGAACGTATTAGGCAGTCTTCATTTAGTTCTTAATAAACAGGTAGCTAAAGAACAGAAATAAAAATTACTGAAGTAAAATACTCAGAATCTGTGTCTGGCAGCACATAATTTGTCAGTCGCTGTGTATTTTTCTCTAGAACAGGTTCAATATTATTTATAACCGTTACGGAAATTTATAAGTATTAAAGTAGGCTTTGGCTAATAGGCAAAATATTCATCGAACCAAACCAAAAAACTTCTTCTAATAGCCAGAAATCTATGTAATTAAAAAAAAAAAAAGAGAATAGAGTGCCCAAACACATGAAAGAAGAACATATGGCAATATGTTCACTCAAATGTGTTTGCCTTAGCTACAAGAGAATAAAGGAACAACTGAAATAAAAAGTTGGCATCATTATTTTCAGCAGTTACCACTCCACAAGAAGAACACAGTCTGGTGACCCAGACTTTTCTGTGTCATTTTACTTTATGTGTGTGATGGCTTTTATGTTGCCAGGTGAACTCAGCAGGCTGGCATTTTTTTCATGTGTAAAATGACTTTAAAATGAAACCTGTGTTTACTGCAAGCCAACATTTTTAGAAGTTATTTTATTCTTTCGTGAAAAAAAAAGGGCTGATGCTTCACTTGTTTCATCACTTTTGGTAGTGTGAAAAATTTAATTAAGTACGGGTATTGCAGCAATCAAAGAGAGCACTAAACCAACACAGACAGATAGAAGCTAATAAGGTTTCATGTCACTTAATCCAGAAGACAGCCCAACATCTCACTGCTTTGCCAAGCAGCAAAAATGTAGCTTGCTTTTACTTGAAAGTACTCTTACTAATTAGAAGGAATAGGAATTGATCTCATACAACATAGACTTTGTTGATTCCTGTGCACCACAGTTAATTACATACAGACTAGTTTACAATTCAGCTCAAGTTTTTGCAGGTTGGTTTGTACTGAGACAAAAGTATAGTACATGAAAACAATACAGTTGGGTTGGTTGGCAAAGGAGGAATTCCTAAGCTCAGAATTCAGTTTCTGTTTCCTGATCCCATTGTTGTCTTAGTTTAAACAGTGGATGTAGTAAATAATACGATGTAATCAAATAACAAGAACATATAGTGAGTGTTGAGCTGCTAATAATAGAGGAGCAAAATCGAAGTACAGCTAAAGAGATGACATAACCTGTCCTTTTGTCAGATAAACTTTAGTTATTCTGCCATTAAAGAAGATTGTATCAGATGTACAAGATCATTATAAAGTTTCAACTTTTGAATATGTAGGCACTTTCGAAGGGAGAAAGAAAGGAAGAAAAAATACCTCAGCAATTTGGAAGATACGTTACGGAGATGCTTTCTGTATCAGTAGGAGAAAGCTGGGTATAAGAACTACAGAAAGGACTTCTTAGGTTTTTGCTTCATTATCATTATTATTAATTATTATTAATTATTATTTTTTGTTTGAAGTCTAGCTGTTTCTTTGTATTCTATGTGCTTGTACTTAATATTCATAGTTACAGTTGTGTGACTAGTCATTTGGTATCATTTCCATTCTCTGGCTAATGCAATGTTCCTACAATCAAGAAGTGAGTGTATTATTAAATTTTAATTAAAAAAAAAAAAAAACAACCAAAAAAAACCAAATCCAAAACCCACCACTGAGTTTTTTTTTCTTGATATTGCTTCTTTCACTTATTGGAACACTCTAGATCTTTGCCATTCAAAGGATATCAGTCTGAGGAGCATTGAAGGTGCTTAGCTTTTTTATATTGAAACAGATAGATTGGAAAGCAGAACTTTCTCCCAGACAAGATGCAAGTAGATCAAGTCAGTAGTTAAGACACACTGATATTCAAAAGTAGAAAATACCCTTCAGATAGAGAGACTTGTTGGAAAGTTTGTATATGAATTTAAAAAACTGAACCAGAACAACAGCATATACACACCTAGAATGTGTTCCATTAAAAAGGAAGAACGGTGAACTGCCTTTTTGCAGCTGCATATGAGTTTGTATATTGCTGGTTCACAAAATCATCTGCCAGAACATTTGTCTCAGATCAATTCATCTACATTAAGTGTTTTAAGGTTTTTGAAATGTAAATTCTTCCTTAGAAAAGAAATAAAATCAAAACTCTTGTAAAATTTCAAGACAAAAAGAAACATGACACAATTTTACAGCAAATAGAACAAACATAGAATCTGACAAGTTTGGAGCCCCATAAAGTGTAATTATAGTTCTGTGCCTGATTTCAGAGAAATACAGCCAGACTCAATGCAGATATGGTTATGATGGTATTTAATCAGTTTACCAAAGGGAAGAGATGACATAGTGGCTGGTTCTGCATTACCACAGTTATAATCTGTGACAATTCAGTATTATGGACTCATGGTTTTCCCACTGAATTCCCAGAGAAGAAACAGAAAACCAAACACTGAAGTGTAATTACTGTAATTGTAAAGATTTGGATAATCACTGTCTATCTACCTGTGCACTTGTAGTTTAAATGGTTATATTTATATCTGTGCCATATTTATAGAATTCATGTGACAGATTAGAGAAAAAAAACCCTAAGTGAATAAAAAACTCCAACAAAGCCTCCTACTCCCACCAAAATGAAAAACCTATTGAAGTATTGGAAGACCTTGATAAAAAGAAGAAAGCAAAAAATAGAAAATGCAAAAGCTGAGATATCATTTATGTCAAATTTTACAGAGCATGAGTCTCTTCTTGTTAACTAATTTATTTAAATAGTGATTCTTTAATCCCTTTTAGCATAATTTTGTCTGAGACAAAATGTAAAAGACCTATGAAAGTAATATCATATTACTCCAATGAGAAACTAAATTGTCTGTCTTGGAACTCAGAAAAACTAATAACTGATGTGATAGAAAAGTATTTATTTAAATTTTATTTAATTTAGTGACATTTACCTTAGACCAGCAAGTACTCCTGTTCTTAAAGGTGACTTTTTCTTCAGGACTAAACGGCTTAGATTTAAAGCTACAGCCAAATTATCACAACATTATTTTGACCTGCACTAGCCCACTGATTTTTTGATTAAATAAATCGTGTGGAGTTGATGCTATGAAATCATTGGCACTGTTAGTCTGAACATTAATATATACTATTCATAAGATACTGTTGTCAAAGTCTTTCTTTGCACCAGTCAAGTGAGAGCAGATGGAAAATTTATCCTGTGGTTCTATATCTTTGCTCTTATCTCCAGCAGTTCTATATGGAAAAAAAACCAAACCAAAAACCCACTTTAAAATTTTGGTTCTACTCTGCCTGATAAATACTTGTCTAAGACATAACAATCATATTGTTAGAAAGTGTTTGAAAGATACATGGTCTGGTTGTATTTGAAGAAAAGAAAAAAAAAAAAAGATGTTCATTTGATTGCTTTTAGGGTGGCTTAGCAAATTAGTCATCAAATGGATGGACATGATTACTGAAGATGTTCTTATGAATACCTACCTGCCTTAAAGCCACACTAGTGTGGGGCACGTGAGCCTTGTGATCATCATCTTCACAAAAGGCATGCACCATAGAACTGTTCATATGCTTAGGCTGACTGCAATCTAAGTGTTGCTTTGGAGCAGCTTGTGGGCAGTGACCCAGTTCGTGTCAGGGCTGGGGACATGATTGTCTTTGTGTATAGCCTAATTCAATAGGTAATAACTACAAGACAGAACAGGTGACTTAGAGTATTCTTTAGACACGTAAACACATACACGTGCTTGACTGAACTGTGCAGGTTCTTTCTTATGTATTTAGACTTGCACTTGTGGCACTTGTCCATTCTAGAGAACTTATGCCATATTATTTCCAACTTCTTCCCAGGAAGTGGTTCTCAAGACAATAATGGTGCTTCTTTTTTCCTATAAAGCATTTTTGCGTAATTATGGTTAAATTATTTTTCATCCCTGCAACGACAACAGCTGTTTTGTAATATTTCAAGCCTATGCATCTTTGAAGAATATAACCATAGCTGAGAAATTGTATCTGGTGAGATGTGGAGCAGAGGTATTGTTTTTCCCTTAGCATATTCAGGGCTATTGTGTACATATTTTTTCTGCATTGAAATAAGTCAGGAACAGTCATCAAAGCATGAATACGAACAAGTTGTTCATTTTTTTTTAATTATGGACATTTCTGACTAATAGTAACTTAGATAAAAATGGCATGATGAGCAGTTCAAGCAATCATGGAACAAGAAACTTTCTTAAAACTTTTTAATTCTTTGTTAGTCCACAATAAAGAACAATTTCATTGACATAATTTTTTGTTTCTTGCTTTTTTTCTGATGAGATGAAATTTCGAAAAGCTGCATAGTTCCATTTTCATTATTTGGACAGCAAATATAAAGATGGAAGAATGTTTAATATTATTGGGTCATATTTGCACTGAAACATGAGCTTTTAGGGATCTGATAAGTCTTTTCCCAATACTGAAAACAAAAAATAATTTAATGGCGAGATGTGTGAAAAGAAGAGAAAAAATATGTGAAAATAAAATGTCAAATAAGGAATTCATAAGTTAGAGGACATTCTGTAAAAACAAGGAAGAGACAAACTCATTATGAGTAAGCTAATTAGTTTGGGTTTTTTGGTTTGGTTTTTTTTTTGTTGTTGTTGGTTTTTTTGTTGTTGTTGTTGTTTTTTTCCTCAATTACCAGGAAAAGAAGTATAAACAAAGAATGTGGATGAATTCTTCTCTATAGGTATGTTTCACTGAAAGTAGATGTACTGAGAAATGAAAAAGTATGAATGTAAACACTGAGATAAACCAAAATGGAAGTCATTTTGGTTGGCTTAAACTTCTCATGTGGTTAGTATATTTACAGAGGAATATTCTTACTTTAGAGCAGAAGTTTTACACTTGCTGCCAAACTGTTCTTTTTTATTTTCAAGAAAATATCTTTTCTTCAATTTCCAAGACTTTTGCATAGGAGTTTACTTCAATGAAAAAGAAAACTTCTTGAAGTTTATAAAAATAAATGTTTCAAGCTTTTCTTTGCTTGGTAATCGAAGTGTGTTAGAGAGTACAGACATGAAATGAGGTATTTAAGTAGTACAATATGTTATATGACCCCATAAAAAAGCTTAAATATTTTAGGGAAGTTGGAGATCATGTAAAGAGAAGATAAAGCCTTTATTTGAAGAACTCATATATAACTCATATCATATTATTCTAAAAAGACAGCCTTTGAAAGTCAAAGAGAATAGATTCTTATAACTGGAAGCTGAAGCACAGCAAAATTGGTGGGTAGTTGGTGGGTAATTTGTGGGTAATAAATTAATCATTGGCATGTTGCTGTAAAGATTTCCAGGGATTTTAGGTGATAAGCTTATCAGAAACCAGCAACAATTTAGTTAAAAGTGTGTAGTAAATGCTTTTTTTGCCCCACCGATATCTGGATATTGAAGTCTTGTATGTCTGTTTCAGAATCAATGTATTTAAATTCTCATACAGGTTGTCCCAAGAGGTAGGTCTTTAAAGGTTCACATCCTTGTCCTTTGTTGTAGTTTCACTGGAATACAATACTTTTCATGTTTCCTTTGTTATATTTTCCTTCTCCAAGTTTCTTCTTCGCTCACTTCAAAAAAAAGCATGTCAGGTGAATTTTCTTTCATGAGTATACAGAAATTGAACAAAGATGAAGTTATCTCTTGTAACGATGTAAAAATTTATAGCACATCTTGTAAATGTACTCTTATTCTTAGATGATTGGGGTTTTGTCCTGTGGATTTAGTAAACCACTCAGCATTTGAGGGACATTATACTTTTCCACTGCTGCATTTTTTAGACCATCAGTACAATCCCAGGTATGATGACAACCTGTTCTGCCATGTAGGGTGCAGGCAGTACTGTTACCAGCCAGTGATGATGTTATATTTCTTCCGTCAGGCTTCTCATTGCCCCTAGGACAATGCAGCTGCAAAATGTGGAAGTTATGCATGTGAACATCAGAATTTAATGAAGTTGTAAGGCACATAATTTTTGTACTTCTAGGTGCCTGTGCAAGCTTAAAAAAAGCTTAAAAATGTTTTGGATAGTTAATTTAAAAGGAAAGAAGTATGAAATATTTCATACTGTATTTAAAAAGACAGAGTAAGAAGTAAAAAAGTTTGTCTATTGTTGGAAACAATATGTTGGTCAATGAAGATGAAATTATTTGTAACACTCATTATTTTGTTTGCATAATTAATGTATTTGCATGAACATCACTAAATAATTTCTTCATTACTCCATTACTTTCAGATTTCAAAACTGCCAGCCTTGGCTTCTCACTGTGTTGTAAATTATTAAGAATACTAATTGAAGCAGAAAGAATGCTAGTCAGAATCATATGCTAACATTTTCCAAATTTTCTGATGTTATCAACGAGGTAAGACACAACAAAGGGTCTGTGTAGGCCAGTAAAGAAGTAATACAACTTGTGCAGTGATGCACTCGAGATGTAAAATGTTAGAACCATGTATGGGGCAACCACAGCTTCTCTGGCCAACCTGTTCCAGTGTCTCACCACCCTCAGTTTTTTTCCTAATATCTAATCTACATCTCTCTAAATCTTCATGATCTAAATCATGAAGACAAGTAGAAAATTTTCAGACAATATGGATAGTTATTGCTAAATCTTATGCTTTGTGGTTATTGTTTCTGCAATAGCTACAATAGCTATTTCTTTGCTTGATGCAATATTACATTTCCTCCAACACTTGATCAAAAGAGGGTCTTCTATGGTTTTAGCCATGGGAAATTATTAACTTGGTTCTTAACGAGGATCTGGGCTCTGCTTGGGATTCATTTGCTTAATGCATGAACAGTAATTTTTTACTTTCAGTGTGCTTCATGTATGTTTAACTACTTCATGTACTTTATTCAGTCAGCTTCAAAAATAGAACCAGAGTTATCATAGAATCATAGAATAAACTAGGTTGGAAAAGACCTTTCAGATCATCAAGTCCAACCATTATCCCAGGACGATTAAACCATATCACTGATGGCCTCATCTCTATGGTTTTTGAACACTTCCAGGGGCAGTGATTCCACCACTTCCCTCGGCAGCCTGCTCCAATACCTGACTACCCTCTCTGTGAAGAAATTTTTCCTAACATCCAGTCTAAACCTCCCTGATGCAGCTTGAGGCCGTTACCTCTTGTCCTATCACTTGTTACTTGGAAGAAGAGACTGACTCCCATCTCCTTTCAGGTAGTTGTAGAGACTGATAAGGTCTTGAGCTTTCTATTCTCCAGACTAAGCAGTCCCTTTTCCTTCAGCTGTTTATCATAAGTCTTGTTCTCCAGACCCTTCACCAGCTTTGTTGTCCTTCTCTGGGCACACTCCCGCACCTCAATGTCTCTCTTGCAGTGAGGGGCCCAGAACTGATCACAGGAGTCAAGGTGTGGCCTCACCTGTGCCAAGTACAGGGGGATGATCACTTCCCTGGCCCTGTTGGCTATGCTGTTTCTGATACAGAGTTTGTTTCATTATAATTACTGTGACAACAAAAGGCAGCATGAGGATATGTGAACAAAGCACAGAAAAAGCCACCTTCCTTGAATCTCCTGTAATATCATATGGAAATGTAAAGATCATGTTTCACGTTGCTTTTTTAGCATTTTCTTTTATAGTACCTTTTATCTTATTTGGCTGTTGTGTGCTACTTTGGTGTGTTCATGATATATACTTTTCAGTGTAACTCATAACATACTAAAGTCTCTGACTAAATGGGATATCTGATTTATTGGTAGACAAGTATAACTTTTCCTCTATTTCAAATAAGTGTAAAGAGAGATTTAAAACTGATTATCATTCTAACTATTTCTAAGAGAAATTTCCTAATAAATTAAAATTTAAAGGAGCAGTCATGCAAGTTTTATTTCAATGTGTTTGATTTTCTGCACTTCAATTCTAGTTGTATTCTGCTTAGTGAAGATATATTTGAAAAACAACCTGTGTTCAAAGAACTGTTGGCATGGTAATTTATTCTTATTTAAAATCCAAATTAGAGCTCATTAGGGATCCCATATTCTGGGGGGAATACCCATCATTGATTTTGTTAATAATTCTCTAATGCTGTAATTCTGTATGAGTACATGCATTAATTTACACGTAAAACAACCAGTATGATTAAACTAGATTTGCTCTAATGTCACAACCTCTAGAACTAAATTAGATGCAGACAGAAAGAATTCTGTCTTAAATATGTGAAAAGATTAAAATCTTAGATGACACTAGCCTTGAAATGGAATTCTTTTACTCAAAATCTGGAGGACAAAACCTTACTACTTAATAAACTTACTACTTTGAAAGTTCCCTATAGCTAATATAACAGGTAATACAAAAATTACTGCAAAATATATTTTTTTGCTACCAATTTTAAAAATAATTTTACCTAAGTGAGGTGAGATTTTTCTTCTAAAAAAATTATTACTGAAGACAGATCTGAATGACTTTTTTAAGCTTTTTTTGTGACTTGGAATTAAGCAGGTAAAAATCAGTATAATTTATTTCATTTTAGGATGTTTTAGATGTGAAAGTCAGCCTGTTTTTTGTAAAAATGACAGTCCTTTGGAGGTGGTGGTATTGTATCAATGTACTAATGAGCAAAAATAAGACATTTTAAAAAATAGGAAGGTCTGGTTCTTGTGACATTTTTGCTATAAGAACAAGGATACATAATTAAATATTTCACCATTTTCCTATTACTTTGACACGCACTCTTGCACAGGGAGATTGTTTATTCATAATTCATATTCTGATTTTGGTTTTGTCTTTTTTTGATGCCCAGTTTAAAAATTCCATTTCAGAGCTTTAAGCTAGAAGCTAGTCATCAGAGAATTAGGGGTGTTCGGTCATTACTGTTTTATAGTAGTGGTTTTTTGTTTGTTTTTATGTCACACGAAGGTGAAATATGGACTACTTTACCCTAAAGTCTGTTTTAATATACCGTTTGACTTACAAGCAGAAGTATGGTGTTTGTCATGAGATTTAATAATAGAAAACTGCATGTTACTAGCTTAAATAAGATTAGCCTTATGGGCAGCTCCTAAGTTAATCTTATTAACGCAGTGGTCTTGGAGTGGAATATTAATTTAAAAAATGTTGTGTGCATTTGTCAATAATGTGTTTGAGAAAAATGCAATTCATGTGTAGCATTCTCTAGGGTGGTTGCCCCCTTCAGATATACTACGAGTATTTCTTTTGGCACAGGACTAAAGGGCAGGAGAAATGAGCTGTATTCTAACATGATTTAACTAATTTAGTTGGATATCTTTCTATGGGGCTCAAACATAAAAAAACCCATATTTTTAAGCAATGAGCTACACACTGATCTGCAGGTTGACAACTGTACTAGTTCCTTCCTGTTCTCCAGCAACATTTTGACCTGATTTTGTAATTACCAACATAGATAGGAAGTAGATCAACACCATCCAATATTTGAGGTAATATTTTAAATTGAAAAGAGGTAGCACTGTCCAGTGGCTGTGAAGTAAATTAAGGGTAATTATAATAAAACACAGTTTTTTAATGGTGAGGGTAATTTACCAGAAGAACTATATATATCGTGAATCCTCTAAAGTAAATGAGAAAGATTTCTAAAACATTTAATTTTTAGCTATAAATTGCTATGCTAGACTGAGGAATATGCTGCATGAATTCTCTAGCTTCATGAAGGAGTTCTAAGTCTCAATTCCCAAGTCTCAATTATAAGCCTTATCTTTGCACAGCTATTGAGTTTGTCTAACATTATAGGAACAGGTTATAGATTTGCCAAAAGTGCAAATTTTTAACTTGTATATGACTTATTCAAATATTCCTTCTGGGACCAAGATTACTATGAACAATGAATAGACGAAGTCTGTTCAGTAATACAATGCATGCAGGTCTCTTTATATATGTATAATCACAAGGGGTAATGGCTTCAAACTTAAACAGGGGAAGTTTAGATTAGATATAAGGAAGAAGTTCTTTACAGTGAGCGTGGTGAGTCACTGGAATTGGTTGCCCAAAGAAGTTGTGAATGCTCCATCCCTGGCGGTGTTCAAGACCAGGTTGGACAGAGCTTTGAGCAACATCATTTAGTGCGAGGTGTCCCTGCCCATGGCAGGGGGGGTGGAAGTAGATGATATTAAGGTCCTTTTCAACCCTAACTATTCTATGATTCTATGATAATCAAAAGACAGCTCTTTCTATACTGTAAATTTCTTTCCAGCATAACTGAATGCAAGACCTAATGTTTCACAATACCACAAGGATTTCTGTGGATCCTTCGGTGTGATGTTCACCTGAATTCATGGTTAGAATCCAAATTACCAATACTGAATCATAAATCCAACCTGCAAAGGACCCTTGCAAAGTGTCTATTGCTGTTGGTTTGGTTTTTTAACTGTATCATTTGCATTTGTTCTACATGGTACAAGAATAACAATGAGTGTACATGCTGCGGTGAATCCTCAACCAAAAGCCCTCAACTTTGGGGTTGAGGGCTTAAGAGCATGGGACAAGGGAAAATTGTTCAGATTTTTCAAAGGTGCAAATCTCTGAATTATCTACTTGTTTTTAAACCTTTTGGAAAAAAACTCTTTTGAACCTGTTCTTTTCCCCCTGAATGATAATTATGTACCTGGCACATACTGCTTCTGACATATGCACTCACACCTGTTTTTAAATACTAAATCCTTTAGCTATGTTTCCTTTTATACATAAAGAGGTATAATTTGTGCAAATGTAATTTAATAAGCAGCGCAATTATAATTTACAAATTTAGTAATATACTAAATTTGTTTCTGTTTCAATTAAGTAGTTCCCTAATTATTCTATAAACAGAATTAGTTAACAGAGAGGGAACTGAAATTAAATTATTCACTAAACTGTTCAGCAAAGTGAAAGTCACTCTGCTGTCTCTTTTACATTTTCAACCAACATGTCCTTGTTTATGTCCTCATTCAGCAACATATGTATGTGCCTTAGCAATTCTCGGGGCACCAAGGACACCTCTAGCCCTGACTATCCCTGCTGACCTCCTGGGGCTCCCAGCACCTGCCCATGGCCCAGGACCCCATGTCAGCCCCCAGGGGCCATTAGCCCTGTCCCAGTGAAACTGCACCAACTCCCCACGGCTCTGTCCAGCCATGGGCCCTGCTGAGCTGGGCTGATAGCCGTCTTGCCTCTTAGACCTCTTAACCTTCCAGGTAGGCTCCTTGCTTCCAGGCCTGGCTTCAAGGTGGTAAGGAACACAATATAGATAGAAAAACTTTGGTCCCATCTGTGTAAGATGCACCTGCATCCTTTCACCCAGTTTTCTGTTCACACATTATAAAAGATTCAGAGTGTGTATGCACTTTTCCCATGGACATCATCTCTCTCATCACAGTCTCTTGTTTCAGGGTGAGGGACTGTGCACATCTGCATCAGCAGTTTCTCAGTGCTGCTATCAGCTAACTAAAGGGAATCCCTTGCACAATTGTTCCATGTGATTGTAACAAATGTATATCCAGGCAATCTTCTTTACTCCTTAAGCTAACTTGCTTCCAGAATGTTATTGCCTGATGACCAGGCGAAATAGTTGCTACTAAAAAACGGAATTCACTGCTAATGTAGTGGTAAAAATATACTAAAATGTACTTTAAACTATATCTATTATTTTCCTATAATCGTTTTAATTTCTCATACTTTGAAAGAGGAGCACCAGCCTTGAAAAAATCTTGGTCAAGACTCTACAATGTGTTCACTTTCCTAATTACCTGAAGATCTACCTCTTCATATGCCACTCCAGCATATGCCTTTGCAGTCTTGTTTCTTTTTGCTCACATAAATATGAAGTGTCTTCTTACACTGAATAATTCAGGAGTGGCTGTCGAGTAATGATATTGTGCTGTGGGTGCTTTCATTGAAACCAGTGGTAAAAAAAAATATTCTACTCAATTTAGGGGAGTAAGTAAT
Source organism: Nestor notabilis (assembly GCF_000696875.1). Taxonomy (NCBI): domain Eukaryota; kingdom Metazoa; phylum Chordata; class Aves; order Psittaciformes; family Psittacidae; genus Nestor; species Nestor notabilis. Next base: position 24,994 of record NW_009914028.1, read on the forward strand.
TAGGTATAATGTTTTAGTGTGTTTTCTAAGCACTCTTTGAGTGTTCTGCTTCTGAATCAAAATTTTGTCTTTTTTTTTTTTTTTAATAACCACATTGTTGCTAAAGAGCCCATTATCAACTGCACAGGTGCAGACTGAATAAGGAAAATGGAAGTCCTGTCAGCTAATTTTTATGCAATCCTAGTATTCCTGAAAGAAAAAAGGTAACCTCAGTTTGAGGTAAATTCTAGTACATATTTTCAAGCTTAAAAACTAAGATTATTTAGATAGTAGCCTAGGTAGTGGAAATCGGCTTTTGATAAAGATATTACGTAGAGAAAGTGTATGGTCCATGTAAAGAATATACTGTAAAAGTTCTGTTAAGCATTTTAGCCTTAGAATAGTGTGATCCTATAATTTCAAGACAGTAATTATCTATAGAACTTGTGTACAATTAATATAGTCTTGCTTCCACAATATATGCAAATCTCACTTTAAGGTCAGTTGAAAAGATACTGGGCAGTGGGGGTGGTATTATTCAGTGCAGTGTTTTTGTGTTGGGATTTTGGTGTTTGTGGGATTTTTTGTCTCACCATTAACTGTCATACTTTGCAGTAAGTGTTCTGTATCTGCAAATGACGTAGTACATTAACTAATGAAAGCCTGAAAGATATAAACCCACCAACAAAGAAAATTATGGGTTTATACCATTTATAAAGAAAATTGTTTAATCTGTGTAAACTTTAAGTAAAATGGATTTTCATAGCTTTAAGATTCTTCTGGAAATACAGGCTTAACCTAAAAAAAATAAAAAATAAGTCTATCTGTTTCTCAAGTGAATCATATCCTGCATGCTTCTTTCCTTTTTAAAATATTCAAAAACCTCAGAAACTACTAATATTCTATAGTTATGTTTCAGTCTGTCTGTTGTGTTTGCATGTTTTACAAGCGTGCTTGTAATAGTACTTTTCAAATTCTCCAGTTCCAAGAATTTATTTCTGTAACTGGGACACATTTACTGTTCTTTAAACCTGTAGCTTAAATGGTTTTCACATATGATATGTAATAATGTCTTCTGGATATAGAAATACTAAGCCTACAGAAAATGAAACAATGAAATAGAAAGGAGGGAGTTGGGGGGGATGGAAAAAAACCCAAAGAACAATTAGACTTCAAATAATAGTCTCAGCAGTTAAGTATAGCATGAGAGTTGATGCACTACATTATGTTTAAATAGCCCTATTGAAGTAAATTGGATTATTCACCTCAGTAAAGCAAGCAAGATTGGTTCTTTTATGTATAAAACATTGTAGTTTAATTTTGGAATAAAAGTTCTGTTTTACTGACATAGATGAAACAAGAGGAAATGAATACTGTTGACCTTTTCCTGTTCTGCATTTTAAATGGAAGGACTGCAAAATACATCAGCAGGTTTTAATTACAATGAAATGGGACTATCTGTTAAAGAAGAGTTTCTAAAATTGCCACAAAACTGTATTTCTAAAAATTAATCAAATCTATGTTAAAAATACATTTCTTAATGTTGCAGATTATTGGGTAATAAATATAAATAATATATATCAAGATAGTTGATTTCTTCAAGATGTGTTTAAAAACACATTTTTTATTCGAGCTGATTGAACAACACACTAGTATGTTTCGTTGCTTTGACAGATGGAAGACTTTTATATAAACAAAATTATTATAAGAAATTTAAGTGACCTAATTCTTTGCCTATTCAGATTAAAGGCAAACTTAAATATCGTGGAAGAAGAATTTGTGCCCAGTATCATACTATATACAATGCTTCTTGCAATTTTGCAAGACACTGCACTTGTGGTAAGACTTTTTCCTACTTGAGCACTTTTTACCAAATTCTGGTTTCCAAGAAGGGCTTTCTAAGCTTTTTCTGTCTCGTTAAAATTTTTTCCATGAGGATGTGTTGATCTATTCTGTTCTACATTGCAAAAAATTCAAGGAATAGTGTCCTTTTTTCTGTGATATCAAAGGATACATATCATAGTTGCTGATTCTAATCCTCTGCTAAGTCCCGAGGCAAAACATACATTGATATTTTAGCCATTGTTAAATAAAATTCACTTTTTTAATAACTTTATGACTAAGGTGAGGGGCTCTCAGCCTAAAATATCTCAGAAAGCACAAGCTAATGTGTAAGATTTTGCATATTGGTTAAGGTGTGCAGGTAGCTTTCATATCTTTTATTAGACCAATTGCTGTCCTTAAAAAAAAAACCAAACAACAAAACAGACAAACTTTAGACACACAGCTTTTTTTTCATGTTTGAAATAAAAGCAAGACGATTTGAAATTAAATACAAGTTTAGAAAAAGGTGTTCAATGTTTAGTTAGAAACATACTGGTCAGACCATCTTTTGAACATAAACTGTTATTAACCATAGAGCAGAGAGCCTGTTAATGTTGAGGAGGGTGAAATGAGAGGGAAGGAAGACAGTAAGAAGAGTCAGAAATGGTGCTTCTTAGATACCTAATGTGTTTATGTAGGGGAAAGACAGACATGTGAGCATCTCAGAGTAACTAGAGTAAAGAAAGAGATAATGTAGTTGAAGATCAGTATTCCTGTTGAGTTAATAGTTAAGGCCTTCAGTGTTGTTTCCAGTCTTTTCTTTGGGAGATGTTTGTGTTGCTATCCCTTGAGGATTTGAGTGATCAGGTATATCATGATGCATCTTGTGAGAAATGGATGCTCCCTGGAAGATGTCTACTTTATCCTTTATTGATTGTCAGTGTGAGCTCATTCTCGTGAACAGTAATTTTTTTAGTTTTACCTACACAGGCAACTATGAGGATTTTTTTTTTTTTTTTGTGCACAGAGTGAAGCATATTACATTCCTGGAAAATACAAGTATAAATTCAGGAATGTTGAGGGTTCTGGTCTAAAAGTATTTATTGCCGCTGCATGGAGATGATGGTAAAGATTTAAATCCTTTGGTTAAGTATGTTTCAGTACAACAACTGGTATAATTTGAACCATGGGAAATCTGTTAGAGGATCTAGGTGGGTTTGAGTGGGGGTAGGGTGACACTTTTCAAAGGCTGAAATGAGTAGTTTCAAAAACACTTTTTTAAAATTAAGATCTCTCATCCAGGATGCAGCTACTTTCAGCTATAGCACTGAGGCAAGACATTATGGGAACACCCAAAGTGAGTAATCAGCAAGGATTTTCTCTTCGTACAGAGGTAATTCTTTACATGGTGTTCTAGTGACTCTTTCAACAATGTGATCTCTTTCATTAGAGGACTGCTTTTATTAAACAATCCTCCTGAGGTGACTGAAGTGAGCATTCTGAGTAATATAAACCTCAGAGCAAACGAAGTGATACTGGATCCAGTGAAACTGCGCATCACTGAATGTAGAGATACACAGTTTTGGAGCATGCTTTGGAAAGTCAATTTTTATATAAAATAGACATATCAATTGGTTCATGTTCTATGTAGGTTTCAATAAGTTATTATTTTTGCAAATTATTTTGCAAATCGGCAAATTAATGCTGATGTAAGAATATTGTAAAGACAGCCTGAAAAGGTGATGATTACGAAATTCCTGGCACAACTTGAAAAGAAATCCATGTTTTCATTCAAGATGATGTTGTCTTTATTTCTGAGGAATGGCATGGGCTTCTTTAGTGTTATTAAGAAATTCCTCTTGAGAGTATTTTTTTAAATAATTCTATATTGTGGAGCCATTCTAGCATCCATAGGTATTCCCATAGATATTCCTGTAGTTTGCAGGAAGTGTCGGTTAAAGAAATTAGTTGTGAGTGAAAATGGAGTGCATAATGTTGGCAACATATTTAAAGCAATATTCTGAATGCTGGTCTTGGTTTTGTAAACTACTCAAAGCAGGTTGGGTGTCATCATTGTATTATTAATATGCAAGCTAATAGTTTCAAGAGCAGCCAGCAAAGGAGGACTGCTGTGTGGCAACTTTTAGTCTGTTCCACTGTTCTGCTGCTGGACATATTTTGTCAGCCTCAATTTCCTGTCACATTTAATTGCCAACAAAATTCCTTTGTGTCAGATTAAAGTTTATTAGATATTTTCAGCCCTCCTAATCTTAATTAATGAATTCAAAGGATATAATTGTGACAACATGATACTTCACTCAAATTAAATGCCCATTGTTAATTATTTTTAAATGACATGCTACCAAAATACTGCTTAAAGTAACTGTCTAGCATGTGCAAAAAAGTACTTATCAAAATGTTTTGTTACATGCACATGTTCACAAATGTATTATGTCGGATAACTTCTGGAATTTATTGTTCTGTTTCATGCTTTCATAGATCATAGAATGGTTTGGGTTGGAAAGTTCCAATCCTCAGGATATCATAAGGAATTTATCTGTGTGGTAATCTTTCTTCTAAAACATAAATGCTATTTTTAGCTGTTTTGAAGAAATAGAATTTTAAAAAAATAATAATAAATAAAATCCAAGTCACCTAAGACCAAATTTCAAGGATACAGTGCAAGATGAATGTTTCTGATTTGTCTTACTTCCTCTCTCATATTCAGTAATTGAGTAGATCTCAGTGTATTGAGATTTACTCAATACACTGAGATCATATCAGATCTTGGTTGTATTCAGGCTCTAACTGCTTAGCATTGCATAACATATATCACATATATCTTTTCATGACTTTCCCTGAACTCTGCTGGAAGACACTTATACCTACTTTTCTTTGTGATAATTCTAAGATTACTATTGGACAATAGAAAGGTATTGCTGAAGGAAAAAAAAAAAAAAGAAGACAGCAATCTTCTTTTTAATGTGAATTATTAATTTCAGCATATTTCAGTAAGCCTGTGGTACATACTAAGGTCAAGTCAGAATCTAGCTTTCATATGAGGAACACAAACATAATTCTCATGGACTGTATAATGCCTCAGCTTTTCCTTAAATGTAAGGAAATAATTGTGTTCCCCCCTAGGCAATAGTGAAAGAATAGGGGGTGGGGGAGAATAAAATGATCTAGTAAGAGTTCAGACACCTGGATTTAACAAACAAACAAAAGAAGATCACAAGTATGGAGACAGTCTCTTGAGATTCAAAAATTCTCTTTTAAAGCAAGTTGGAGCCATTCTGAATACTGATTTATTTCATTTAATTTCACAGCTTTGGAGAATGTAACCCTAATCTACTGGTTTTGGTGTCTATTTTGCACAATGTTTATCCTGCATTCATATTTTAATAGCATTTGCTATACCTCAAGCATTTATGGTCACTTCTGATGGATCAGACAAAATGTGGTCATTTTCTCAGACAAATGCCTGTGTCATAAATGCTTTTGCAAAATATGGCCAAATTTTCATATTTTGTACACGAATGTTATCAGGGACTATTTTAGTAACAATAGATTTTTGTGGGGTCAAAATTGCTTGTAGCAAGTGTGAAAAGCTTTTGACCTTCAACTTAAAACAAGATGCCTATGGTGTATAGTATATGGTATATAGTGATAGGAAAAGGGGGAATGGGTTTAAACTGAAACAGGGAAGTTCAGGTTGGATATAAGGAAGAAGTTCTTTACTGTAAGGGTGATGAGTCACTGGAACAAGTTGCCCAAAGAAGTGGTAAATGCTCCATCCCTGGCAGTGTTCAAGGCCAGGTTGGACAGAGCCTTGGGCAACATCGTTTAGTGCGAGGTGTCCCTGCCCATGGCAGGGGGGTTGGAAGTAGATGATCTTAAGGTCCTTCCCAACCCTAATTATTCTATGATTCTAGGGCAAGAAGTCTAATTCTTTGTAAACTGAACTGTATTTCACTGTGAACTCTGTCCCTAAGAATTTGCATACATGAAATACTTCCTTGAGGGCAAGCACAGAGGAAAAAAAAAAACCTTGTGTCAGTCTTTCTCACAGAGAGGGGCCTTTGCACACATTGCCGTTTTTTTCTGTGCTCTATCTTTTATATGCAAACTAAGGGCAACTAGTGAAATGCCCATAATAGAAAAGATTAAGAATGCTTCAAAAGCAAGAAAGAAAAGACTTACCAAACTCAGTTTTGCCACTCTTACGTAAGCTTCAATTTAGATAATGGCAGTAGTAGCTCAGGAAAGGAGTTCATCTGAATGGGAAATCAAAACTCAAATCAGTGACTGTGGAATAAAGCCTGGCCTCCAATTGTTCGTCACTTGCTTTAGAAAGTGATTTTATGATATAGGCCATGTGGGGTGGGGGGAGAGGGAGGGAGGGGAAGGAAAAAAGTCATATAAATATTATGTAACATTAATTATTGTGAGGGTATTTTTACTGCCCTCGAGTTTGTGGAAGTATTAGGTAGACTAGCAGAAAACAATCTGCTCTGACGCTCTTAAAAAAGAAAATTACCAGAGAAATCGTTAATTATCATCATCATAGTATTCTGCCCTGGAAGAGACCTCAAAGATCATCTGGTCCAACCTTTCTTGTCAAAAAGCACAGTTTAGACAAGATGTCCCAGCACCCTGTCCAGCCAAATCTTAAAAACGTCCAATGTTGGGGACATTATTTCAATGGCTGGTTGTTATTGTGAAAAATTTTCCTAGTGTTCAACCAGAATCTCCCTGGGAGTAACTTGAATTGCTGAGGTATCTCCAGAGAGGACGCCTTCAACCCCAGAGTGGTGGGAAGCTCAGCATCCTGGAGCCTCAGTTCGGAGTGGTGAGAGCCACCGAGGGAGCCTCAAGTGCTCGACAGGACTTGGCCAGGAGCCGCAGCTCCACTGACGCGAGCAGGGACTCACAGGGGGTGGAACCAGGAGCAACAGCATCAGCCCTCAGAGGGTAAAAACCCATCCCAGGGAGCATGGCGAACAGGACGTGGCACGTCAGGCAGGGCGTGTGCGACAGTTGGCGCAGGCAGGGTGAGCAGGCAGCAGGCGGAATGGTAGCACTCGCCTCAGGAGCAGGGACTGCTCTGGGAGCACCCAGGAGATGGCCAGTGTACGTACCCAAACAGCCAATGAGAGGGGAGGCTGCAACGCAGAGCTCAGAGTGCAGAAAGTGCCTGGACTGGTCTCTTGAGGCGAGGGTGCAGAACGGACAGGGCTGAACTCGTGTGCCCTAGTGGAGGACCTCCAGCAGCAGGTGGCTGAGCTGCAGGAGGCTGTCGGTAAGCTAAAAGGGGCCATGGAAGCTGGGAGGAAGCTGGGCTGCTTGCTCCAGGCACAAACTGTGCAGGAGTCACAAGCATCCATCATTGCTCATACAGGAAATAAGGAGGGCATTAATAAAGGAAGCTGGGAACTAGTAACAAAAAAAAACACAACAAAAAAAGGAGGAAGAGGACAATTGATAGCAAGGGGCTTCCTCCTAAATTTGATGTCCTCACCCAGAACTGCTTCACAGTTCTGCAGGGGGCTAACAAGGAAACACTCACCACCCAAATGAACAACCAGATGATGCACCAGTAAAGAGGATCACTACTGGTGCCTCCAGGAAACAGCAGTGGGTCATAGTAGTAGGGAACTTTACTTCGAAAGGCACAGAGGCAACCATCTGTTGGCCTGACCTGGTCTTGAGGGAGGTGTGTTGCCTGCCAGGGGCTCAGATCAGGGATGTTGCTGAGAGGCTGCCTGGTCTAGTAAGTCCTGCCAACTATTACCACCTTCTAGTGGTCCATGTGGGCTCTAGCAATATAGATAGCAGTAGCCTGGAGAACATTAAGAAGGACTACAGAGCCCTGGGAGAGGTAGTTAGCTACTCTGGAGGTCAGATAGATAGTTTTTTTATCACAGGATAAAATTAAAAATCTAGGTGTGTTTGGCAGGTTAATAAATGGTTGGAACAGTGGTGCCATAGTCAGGGGTTTGGGTATTTAGAGCATGGGTCTCAATTAAGGAGGCCAGGTCTACTGGAAGCTGGAGTTGGCCTAACAAAGGGGAAGAGCTGTTTTGGTAGGAGACTTGCCAGGCTGGTTCAAGAAAGCTTTAACAAGAGGAACTAGAGATGTGTGCAAGGCTACAGGGATATGATGTCATTGGTATCACAGAAACATGGTGGGATGGCTCCTATGATTGGAGTGTTGGAATGGAACGTTACAGGCTCTTTAGAAAAGACAGGCCCAGTAGACAGGGAGGGGGAGTTGTTGTTTATGTCAGTGATAGGATAGAGAGTTATGGAACTCTATCTGGGGACAGGTGATGAGTCAACAGAGATTTTGTGGGTCAGGGTCAAAGGGAGAACAGTAATGGGGGACATTAAGGTGGGGATCTGTTACAGGCCACCTGATCAAGAGGACTCTGTGGATGAAGTGCTCTACGGACAGATAGGAGCAGCCTCACGCTCATCCTCATGGGGGACTTCAACCAAACTGATATCTCTTAGATGGGTGGGAAAGCCTGGCACAAGCAATCCAGGAGGTTCCTCGATTGTGTGGAAGACAAATTCCTCTTGCAAGTAATAGAGGAACCAACAAGGAGAGGTGCCATGCTTGACCTCGTGCTCACCAATAGGGAGGGGCTGGTTGGAAATGTGACGCTCCAGGGCAGCCTTGGCTGTTGTAGCGATCATGAGATAGTTGAGTTTGAGATCCTCATGACAGTGAGAAAAGCATGCAGCAAGCTCACTGTCCTGGACTTCAAGAGAGCAGACTTTGGCCTCTTCAGGAACCTGCTTAGTAAGGTTCTATGGGATATAGTCCCAGAGGGCAGGTGGGCCCAAGACTGCTGGTTGATATTCAAGGATCACCTGCTACACGCTCAGAAGCATTGCCTCCCGACTAAAAGGAAGTGCGGCAGGAGGGCCAGGAGACCTCCATGGATGGATAAGGAGCTGCTAAGGAAACTTAGAGGAAAAAAAGAAGCTTACAGAGTGTGGAAACGAGGACAGACAGCCTAAGAAGAATACAGGAATGTTGCCTGGGAAGATAGGGCCCAGGTTAGGAAAGCTAAGGCCCAGT
>NW_009914029.1:0-18833 GCF_000696875.1 Nestor notabilis
TATATCCTATAAATGAGCTTTCAGCAGAATTCATATTGTTTTCCAAGACTGTGCTCTGCTAGAACACATAGACCATTTGATTGGCCAGATCTGTTTCGGGATACTGGTAATGGGCATTGGGGTTTGTGTTCATGAAATAATTAACAGAATAGATACCAAAATCAGGCTTATTCTCTCTCCTACGTTGTTTCAAATGGCTTTCACGTGTTCTCATTGGAGAATTGACATCAGCTAACGATGAAAAGTTTTATAAGGTAAAGATGAGTGGAGAATGCCAATGCAATTTTTGTTTCTGCTAATGGAGGAGACTACTTTTAATCCCAAGCAGCCCACAGACTACTAGATTTAACTTTGTGTTCTTTGCTCTACAAAATGCAGTCTTCAAAACAGGTCTGTGGGCATTACACCTAGGTACCTATCTTTATCATTCAGCATATGCAGTTATTCTATGTCCGCTTTACATTCAGCTGAGAGAGTTGAGATATTAAAAGGATAGATCATGTTGTATCCTTTTCTGTCCTCTCTAGAAACACTTTGAATCTTTTAGGTAACGACCATTAGAAAAGCAGTTGACAATGCAACACAAGAGGATTCTGAAAAGGAAGAGTATTTATTATTCAACCACATGATCATGCAGAAAAAGAACCAACACTTCAAACCACTCTAGTATCTATGTGCCTAGCTGACTAATGTAGCATCTAAAATCTCTTTCCAATGGAATCCCATATGAATACCTTCTTCCAAATCCCCACTTAATGAGCTTCTGGTCCTCCACTCCTCAAGGAAGTGTGCATCTCATTAAATCCCTCTTCCTCCTTTGGTTTTCGCCTCCTCTTACATCTCAGGAACAGAATTACTGCTTTGGGCTCAGCAGAGGCACAGTCCTCCACTTCAAGGTGAATTTCTCCTAAGCATTTGTTGAAAAGTTACCATTAGGATCATAAGCTCATACCTTTGTGGCTATTTCCAGGCAGTCCTGCTATGAAATTAGCTTGCTGCTTGAGCAGAGTAAGCCTAGATTAAAATCTAACACGTTATTAAAGGCAACTCTAAGTGCACCAAATATGATATCTTAATAGTCAATGCACAGAATGGCCTACACATCAGGTTGTGCTTTGCATGGATGTTTGAAAGTGTCAGTAATAATGTCTATAGAACCACTTTTATGCTCTAGTTCTTACAGGTCTCAAACAAAAGTTTGAATCTGACAGGGTTTTCCGGAGTTTCTGTATTCAGAAATATAAGAACAGTTAAGCATTTTTCTGAGAGGCAGTAGAAATAGTTTGTTATATTCTACCAAACATTTCTTGCTGAACTTTAGGTCCGGGGAAAAGGCAGCATCACAATGCACTAAAGGTGGGTCTCATCAAAGGACAGAACTTTTGAAACCTAAGTCAAACTTCTGTCAAATATGTAGTAACACATGGAACTATTTGGAAGGTGAAGAGAATCCTCAGAACACTTTTTTCCATCCATGTCAAATATTCTCTAAAATTATGACTTTTCTGTCTGCCTTAGAAAAAGTCTGCATCGAGTACCCGAATAGTACAATGCAAAGTACAACGGATAGCTGATGAAGTCTTAGTTCAGCTGACTATTTTGGTTCTATGCTTATCAAACTTGATGGTTTCTAGAACTTTTTCCCTTCATTTCTGAGTATTCAGAAATTGGAAACCACATTACAATTCATTAAAAATTAATTTACATGGATACCAGGTATCATTTCTTTATGTTTCCTGGACATAAGCAAGCAAAACCAGTGGATCTATGCTGGAACAAACATGTCCTCTAAGATAAATGAGGGTGAACTTTCATGTTAACAAGATTTTCTGTAAGGCTGGTGCAGACATCAGGGTACTGATGTGACCTACTGGAACTTGTTTGCGTGTTGCATTAGTGGTTAAACCTGTTAATGTTTGTGTTGGAAACGGAGGCAAGGAGACTAAGGGAGCTTATTGATAAGGTCTTCTGTTTGCATAGATACTGTCAGACAGTCCTTTAAATATTGTCTTCCGTGCCAGTTCACATAAGTCAGCGTCCCCCAGCATTCTTTAGCATGTGTTTTTGCATCATTTTCCTTATGCACCTTGAGGTGCATCAGCATGGGACAGAAGTCAGCAAAGGAAAACGATTTGCAGGAGCAACACAGAGAAATTCCAGTCATAAATATTATTCCTAGAAATATTTTTAAGCCTTTGGAGTCACAGAGTCTCAGGAGTTGTGAGCTCAGACCTCGATGGGGCTCCAGCTGAGGGCAGCTCTTACTCATCCCCGGTGTAAATGGTCTGTGATCGATCAGCGTGGCACTCGGTGTATTGCATGACACGGGCTACAGGCAGCGAGCACTTCCTGGTCGTCTGCATTCAGGACCATACTTTGAAAGTGGAATTGCAAGTTCAGCTACCTGGACATGTCAATAAGTCCGTCTGACAGTCAGAGGTGGTGACTGCTCCTTACCTTAACCAGTGGCCAGGGACTCCTAACCTTTGCCATCTGCTTTTGACGAAGTTGGCCAGAATGTTAGGTAGATGAGTCTTTTAAGTGCAGAAGTACAAGATACACTGTTCTGTTTGTCCTGCTAAGTAGCAGGCAAAGAAACAGTAATGTCTTTAAACCTGAAGTATTAACTTCAGACTGAACGGTTGGGTTTGTATCTGTTTTGGCAGCACAGTGCGGCTGTTTCTGAGTTTGAAGAAAAGTTTACTATGGGAACACAAGTGCAGTTTCTAACTTCCTCTGACTGTCATAAAAAAAGTGATTTGTACCAGAGGAACAGAAATGTGATCAGGTAACACTTTCCATTTTGTGTAACAATCATTTCCTAATCATGAAGTGTTTTCATACTGCTTACACAAAAGACGGCAAAACTTCTTATTTATGTTAGCATAGAAGTAGCATTAAAAAAGGCATGCGTGCAGCCACAAGAAAAACTGGGAAAGGGAAGTGCTGAGTAGTTTCAATTTCTCTGCCACTGTCCAGAACGGTTTCTCCATCCTTACAGCCCCTTTTTTTTTCCCTCCACCTTTTGCATTGGTGCAGTTTACAATAACCTTTGAACAACAACAAAAATCGTGTCAGGAGTTTAAACCCACTGTGGCCTCTGAGAGGAATAGCAAGAAACTGCTGCAGAGGAAGCAATTATCCCAGCAGGGCTCCAGAGTCCCCCTAAATAGCTCGGGCAGCCCCCAACCGCGAGCAGAGGAGGCAAGGGGAGAGGCACAGTTCTGCAGGCTTCAGTCTCTTCATTCTCCTTGGCTATTCACACGGTAACTGCTTCCATTGACGCTGAGCAAAAAGCCCTTTGCTGCTCCAAAGGCAAGGGCTGAGTGGGAAGAGCAGAACTGGTGGGCAGCCTGCTCCTGCTGACACTGGAGCTGTATTTCTCAGTGACAGGCCTCACAGTAGCTCACAAACAACTCCTGGAGGGTATCATAGTTAAAAGATGGTGACGGGAAACATGTGAGCATCAGAGAGCAATGATCCCAATACATACAGAGAATGGGAACAGTCTATGCCTTGTTCTGCTTGATTGCAATCTGTGCTGACTTATTTTAAGAGTAACAGGAACTCCAAGTAGGTCCTGGCTTCTCTGTCCGTTGCTAAAATCGTATAGTCCCCTGTGGCAACAGAGGGTTGAACATTTGGGAGCAGATTGAGATCTGCAGGTCACCGGCTGCCTGTCGAGTCTGTCTGGAGGGTCTAAAGTAGAGTGCAGAAATGATGCTGGGCTGCTGTGTGAATTGGGGGATTTGGTCTTTACTTGCATGTACATTCTCCTCCTTATTCTTTGTAAGTTTTAATTTTAGCGTCCTCCAAGCAGGGACCTTCTCTGCAGCTGTAATGTCTATCCCAATTGCTTTTGAGAGTTCCTTCGATAAAACTGGAAGTTAGAGGCACATTTGGTAGCCTGTGACTGCAGTTTTTTACCTCAGTCCTGTAGCACAAAGTTTGCGTGAAGACCACCACAAAAAATACAAGGAAATCCGTGATTTATGATTTACATGTGCTGCAGTCACGAGAGCTGATAGAAGAGTGACATGTGGCACATTAATTGTGTTTAACTGTCATGAAAAATGAACAATGTGGTGCATGTGTTTGCTTTTTTGACGGTGTTCCACAGATGATGTGGAAGATTCAATGTTTTCACAACTTTGTGTGTCCAGAATATTCTAAGTATAAAAGTTAAGAGTTCTACTAAGCTTAGGTGCAGTCAGAGATAAATGCAGTAGAAACTTAACCAAGGTTTATATGCCTTATTTGAGGCGTGGTCTCATTTCCATGGCACGTCATCTTGGTCAAAAGTCAGAGAATCAGTAGGTTTTTAGTTCTGTTAGAAAACATCTTGTATTTTCTCAAGAGATTTTCAAAATATTTGTGGATTTGCAGTGTTTAGTTGGTGGGGCCAATACTTTGGAAATAAACTTGATTGTAAAGTTTTGACTGAGGTCAAATCCGCCTCGAAATAGCAGCTTGGAGATGTATGAAAGAATCCACTGCACTTTTGCCACCTGTGACTAATTTTATTTGCTTAGTTTGGTTCTCAGTTTGTATTCTATGCTATAAAGGGCTCAGGTTTATCCCCAGAGGAAGAGGGAAATTCCTTCTTCCTTTGGGAAGCTGCTGTGGCAGCTCCAGGGAGGAGAGCTTTCACAGGCAATTGAGAGCAGGAAGTGCAGTGGTCACAGGAAGGATCCGGGAGCATCTCATGCAGTGGGGAGCCAGCAGTGGGCAGCCAGGCTCAGAGGAGATGTGCCTTTTTGAGGCGAGTGCGAGTCTGCTGCATCTGAGAAGGTCACTGAATAGCTGACACCACAGCTGGAAATAATGACCCGCAGCGCGGGCCCATGCAAAGGGGAAAAGAACAATTAATAGTTCTATTTTTTATTTATTCTCTCTTCTCAGACCGGGATGATTTTGGTTTTGTTGTTGTCTCACAGTTCTAATTTCAAGTCTAGGCGAACCTTGGTTTTGCATTAGGTAAAGGCCTTTCAGTATCTTATGGGAGCTCATCGGAGAAGAAGACGTATGAACATCTACTTCAAAGCTCTTGATTACTTGACTCCTGTCAGACCAGTTCCATTTAGTCCTCTGTAAGGACCCTGAAAAATGCTGTATTTTGACATGATGACTGTGAGATCTGTACTCTTCTGTCAGAGTACAAGTGAAGTTTTATCTACTCCTGCTTCTAAGCTTTGAACTTGAAAGCTAGGACTTTGCTATTGAAGGTTTGTGCTCTGCACAACTCCTTTTTCCTTAGGGAAAAGTAGGAAAATTCCTACTGACAGAATGCACCCCATGATATCAAGTTGTCTTAAGTGCATGTCGTTGTCCTGCCAAGATTAACTCCAGGCTTAGAAAAGACGATGTTGGGCAATACCTGCAATGACAGTTTGGAACCAACATCCCCTTGGATCCACCCCCATCCCTGTGCTCTCTGCAGGGTTTAGGCATCCTCTGCATGCTGCAGAGTCTGGTCTGGTTGTGTCATTGGGCCTCTGCAGTCCCTAGAGGGACTGAAACATCCCTTGGCTTCATTCTTGGGAACATTCTGACACAGCCACGCAGAGTGGCCTTGTGTCTGTCCCTTGCAGTGCAGGCACTCTCAGTGGGAAGAGGCTGCTAAGTTCCCTTGTGGAGTTGGGCTGTGTTGTTTCTTTTATGGCGAGCAGGTAGGAATCTTTTATATGTTTTAAAATTCCTGGTTTGTTAGGATTATTTTTCCCTATTACATTTGTGATAATTCAGGTAACAATTACGACCTGAGAGATTTTGGGTGGTGAATTAACCCCACTTGGTCTGGGATTTTATGCTTAGAGCTCTGTAAAGAACAGTGTTAGTGAAATTCCTGTGTAACAGATACTTCAAATCTTGACTTGCTCAAGGGGAGAGAAATAAAGACATACCAAACACCGAGTTCAGTTCGAGTTCACTTTTATTTCTGATTTTGATGCAGTGAAAGCTGCAGTCCTGAGGAGATTCATGCATGAGGTTAAATTTGCCATTTCACAGAAATATCGTAGTTATCATTACAAACACGTCACTCCAGGTTGGGCTCAGTTGGGCTTTCTTTGGGTGTTGCAGAAAGATTGGTTTGGGGTTTTTTTGAGATCTTTTGAGATCTTAATAGGGCAGTTTTAAAGCCACGAAGGCAGTCATAACATGCTTTTGTTGTAGGAGGGTTTTAATCTTGGTTTATAATAAGAAAGGAAGTATTACATAGTAAATGTTTTGTGCTGGAGCTGTGAAAACGTTTCAGGAAAGTATTATGCTGGTTCAAATATTTTCATATAAACATAGCTGTCTGTACAGAAATCGGTTCTGATTAATGGGAGCCAATTTTGAATTAAATCTTCTTCTGTGATTAACAAGAGCCAAATGTTTGTAGAAAGTAAGTTTGGGATTCTTACAGTTTTAAACTTCTGAGAATTATATCTGCTGAGCTATGGATTTTTCTTTTCTGAAGTTGATTTATGACTTTCTGCATATATCTTGGCTGTTTCCACGGTCTTGTTAGTTGGGTGAAGTATCAAACGCATATGGTAATCCTGATATTTGGTCTTCTGTGATAATGCCAGGGGCTGAATAACCCTCAAGTGCCTCTGAAGTCACTAAATGATCCCGGACACAGATAACCCTTGAGCCTTTGAAGATATCCATCTTCTTGTAGATACAGCCATTAATAATGAGGCCATAAAAGAGGGGAAGGCAGTCTCATGAACGGACTTGAATGCCATTCTGACTCTGATGTATCCTGGCCAGATTGGCAGGGGTGCCAGAAGCAGCAGCTTGAATCTATTGTCATTTTATCTACCGTAAATGCTCTTTCTTTTTAAGTAAAGCTACCGTCCTGTGCGTTTTGCACCATCCTTTGTAGATTCTACCTTCAGGCCTGTCATCATTGCAAGACTGTTTTGTTGGTCTGTATGGTAGGGGGTAACAATTGACTTGCACTTTGTCATGACAGATTTACGGTGCAGGAAGACCACTTGAAAGTGTGTTTCAAGCTTCTTTCAAATAGAATTTTTTGCATGTTTGATCTGGAGGAGGCAGCAAGTACCTTCCTGGGGTCCTAGAGAATGGAACCAAAAGCAGGACAGACTCCCCTGTCTGAACTTTGAAGCTGAACAAGAACAAACTTTAATCATTGTTGAAGACCTATTCCAAACACGTTTTTATCTCTAGTGTCTGATATTTAAACATGCAATAATAGATAGGGAAGAATACGTGGGATTCACAAGACTTGGAACAATATACATAATTTTAAATAAAAATTGGAGATAGGTATTCATTTATACTCTTTCTACGCAATTTTGTTAAAGCTGCAAAGTTGCCTTCTACTGCTGATGTTCCATGCCTTACAGTCTATGCTGCAATGGTAAGTCATAATATGGATATACTAGTCAGTTTTAGGATGCTAGACCACATAGAGGAAACTGAGCAAAAGCTGTGTTTCATAACTAAGAAATACAAGCTCCATTTTCCTTGTATCAGCCACTGGTGACACTGTTAACTGCAATTGCCTGTACTCTACCTTGTTCATTAACTGGTTTATTGTCACGTGTATTTAGATGGTATCCTTTTAAAGCAAAGACTATGTCTGACAGGTTAATATCACATGCCCATCATATTTCATTTAAATAAAGTGGGGTATATGTATGCTGTACTGTAGAACACTGAAATATGGGAAACCTGTAATATCACATAAGCAAGAACCCTGGCTGTACAAACAGGTCACTATTTCACTTTGCAGTCTAAAATTAATTTTCTTACGGATTTCAGTTTGGGTTAGAATTATTTTTCAGCGGCACAGATTTCATGTATTAAATAGAATGTTGAGAAGTGGAAAAAAAAAAAGCCAGTCACCTTTATATTTGGACTTCCCATGCATTTCGCTCATGGCTTCTTTCTTTCTCATATTTCATAGCACGTTTCTGTGAAAACTAAATGAATCACCCGCATATATAAAAATATTTCTTAACAGAGACAGATGGGTATGGATTTATACATACAGAAACTTACACACGCAGCATGCATAGGTATATAAAATATGGTCTTAGAATAAGTGTGTATATATATATGTGTGTACAGCTATACTGAGTACTTGGTGGTATGTTGTAGAACCCTTGGGTAAGGTTTTATGGATTTGATTTACTGGCTGACCGAGCTGATTCATTATTTGTATATGATTTTTTTGCTGCTGGGTGGCCATAATTTAAATTCTGGACCTAGTTAACTCTGTGGGTGCCTGGAGTTTTCTGCGTGAACATCTCCAACTATTGTTTAAAGAAATAAATGAATTGGACTTGCTTGAATGAACAATTTACTCATGAGGAGCAAAACGTGGGCAGGCAGGCAGGTCATAGGAAATAGCTTTCCGTGCATCTTTGTAAGTCACCATGCTATCATGTAGTCTCTTAACGTTCATACAACAATCCATACATGTTACAGGCAACTGAAGATCATCTGCGAACCGCTGATCACAGTCTTTTTTCTCATCAGTATTCAGAGCTGTTCCTGTGCTCTCTCCTTGCAAAGCCCTGATAAATTTGCTGGAAGGCACAGAACAGAACAAAATCCTGAAGAGGTGTGAGAAGTCAGGAAGAGCCTTGGCATCATTTCTGTGTAAATGAAACATAACACTTACTTCCAGCGTTTCAAAATTGGACTTAAAGCTTTGGCAGTTAGCAAAGCAATTATTTTCCCATGATTTGCAGTGTCTACCAGAGTAGTGTAATAAAACTGTGGTATCTTTTTTACTAGGAAGAAAGGACTTCTCTTTGTATTCAATATGGTAACAACTCTTCTGGAGGTTTGAGATGAAATGTTCTACTGCTTGTCTTTATTTCAAACCACTGTATCATTTGCTACTATAAAGTCCATCTGGTGCATTCTGGGGCAGGGCCACAAATATGAAATGAGCCAAAGCACTCAAGATGCCTCTATTAACTAAATACTAAATATCTATACTTTATAAATAGTTCTCACTTGAAAGATTTCAGATACCGCCCCCAAAGGTGATTTGGCTCTTTACTGCTCTAAATACTGGGTATGAACTTATAGTACTGGAGTTGCTGAATATGAAGGTAGGAAGACAGAAATGTAGCAGTGATTCTGTATATGTTCCTACAAAAATTCATGTGCATGTATTTTATTGTGTCCTTTCTTACTTAAACCTATTGGTCTACAATCCATAAGTATTTGTAGGATTTCCTATTGAGAGAAAAAGTAGCAAACACTGCACGTAGAGAACATAAATTTATCATAGCTACAGATTTTATTTGCAATGATTTATTAGTAAATAGAAGGGCTTGATCAATCTTACTGAGTTTATGGTTATCTTATTGTTAAAATGTAATGGAAAACTTGGGTAGTGACCCAACAGTGGAAGTATGCTTTCTTCTAAGCTGTCTGTGGATGCTCTAGTTACAGACATACGTAATTCCACATGCACTTGAGGTCTAAACCCTTCTTCTCTTTTATGGAACAAACAAACAGAAAAGATCAACAAAGGAAAAGCCCTAGGAAAAAGAAACCAAATACTTCCAGAATTCCATCATGGAAGCACAGCTTCCTTCAGTAGGCATGTCACATCTTTGGAAGTCTGCCTCAACATCCATGAGGGAATGTTTCCTCTGCCTCTTCTTCCTTATCTAAATCTCAAATAACTTGGGAGAAAAGCAGTTTTCAGTGATTTTTTTCAGCTGTTCAAGTGTTTCTGTTTTAATGCTTCTCCATCTATGTTTTGAAGAGAGTCTTGTGTTGATTCCTAGAAGAAAATCCTAGGACGGTTCTTGCTGGAGGTTACAGTTTGTGCAAAATATACAGTTGTGTCGTACTGTGATGGGTTAGATTGGGGTTTTCTGAAGTGTAAAATCACTGAGGAGCACAAGTGCATACTGAACGTCAGTAGGACCTAAGCTCTTAAGACATGTATGAAAATCACTGCTTTCAGTTTACACAGGTTTGAAATCATCAGCTGAGTTGGTAAATTCTTGTGATATATACATGTATTTGTTAAATCCAGAGCATTCAATATCGATATACATGAAAAGTATGTATTTCTGCATATGTATCAGGATATACAAATACCCTAAAATGCATGTGGAAATCTTGCTGAAGTTGGTTTGTTTGTTTAATCCTTTGCATAGATTAACTGGAAAGAAATAGCTTTCTGTGATTTAGGGAGATGTAAAACAGGACTTAATGTAGATAGACTTCTAGTTATATTTTACATCGTCTTCTCATGCTTACCATGAGTTCAGGTGGTCAACAATCTAAAAATGCACACAGATACTTGAAAAAATTTGTATTTGCAGGTCACTTTTATTTTTTCATTCTCCATGCCTCAAATCCCCACTGAAATTTCAGCATTACTAGATTTCTGTATGGTAAAGGACGTATCTTTCCTGTTCTTAAATGACGAATGCCAAAGGAAGCGGAATGAAATTCGTATGCAACACTATCTTTGTTACATGTGCATGTTCATTTATCTCAATAACTAACTGTCATCTCTGGGTGTGTACATCTTAAAATGATAATAAGAGCCCAGCTCTGCTCAAGATGTCCAATTTTCAGGGGTAGATTTCTAGCTGCAGGCAACTTGAGCAAGATACCTCATACTGAGAACACTCCTCCTTGTCACTGACCACATTAGACCCTTTCATGTAGCTTCATATGTGGCTTTTATATATTGTGTACTTCCACCCATGCCTTGAACTGTGGTGGTTTTCATATGTGATTGCACTCGTAAGCACGTGTTCACTTAGAAATTGAATTAATACAGTCAAGTGACGTTTTTGCATATTAAATGGTATGTATGCAGTTGCCTACACAAATTTTGCTGCAGTTTGGTGGACTTGGAAACTTGTTCAACCATTTTGTCAATCAAGTGGGAGAATAAACACTTTTCAAAGGAGATCAGCTATTTCCATATACCTTTAGTATATATTTTGATGTAATAAGATTAGAAATCACAACTTGGAAGGATGTATTCTAATTTTGGCATTATTGGAATTCTACTATCTTCCCAAAACTGAATCCAGAATTAAAAGCAGAATGTCATTCATTTGCCACTGAGGATTTAATTGCTTCTGCCCAGCTGCTTATCAGCATTTTAAAATTCCTTGGTTATAGGTGAAGAACTAAAGAATAAAAGATTTCCTTTACTTCTCTAAGAAAAGAAAAGCAAAACAAACACAAAACTCATGAATAATAAGGAGCATTACCAGTGGTAAGATAACACACACATATTTCTTGTCAAGAAAAAGTAATAGCAGCACTTGATGTGAAAATGGAATTGATGTCTGCTGCTGATTTTTGCTCTCCACCTGATTATGTCAAACTGCAGCAGTACATAGGAAGGAATTGTAGTCTTTTTGGCCAACAAGCATTAAACAGGCTGTCGAACAGTCAGTGTTATTTTATGCAGCATGAAGAATAGAGTGATAGGGGTCCAAATCTGAGATATTTAAAAACACTGAGGTAAGCTTTTTGCAAAGGGAAGGAAATTAGGTTAATAGGTTTTGGGAGGGGGGTTCACTTTTTTGTATGATTTGGAAAATCACAGATAGCTTGTTCTGTTTCATTATCTGTTACAAAACCTTTTTCAAGTTAATAAATGTTATTAAATCAAGAGTTTATATTAAAGTATTTTTATTATCCTTGATCTGTCCTAGATCAGAGGAGGAAAGCTTATGATCACATACACAAGAAAGAATGATGCTGGCAAATACGTTTGTGTTGGAACAAATATGGTTGGAGAACGTGAAAGTGAAGTAGCGGAGCTCACTGTTTTAGGTAAGAACTCCTTTAAGACTTTGTTCATGAAAATGTCTAACTTAGGGGTTTCCTACTAAGCTTTTTATTAATGATCGTCCTCATCCGTTTCCTTTCTAGTGTTTCTGTTGAAAATGTTTTTGTCATGGTTGTGTTCTGGCAAATGATTGGCAGTTAATGGCTTTGCAATCCACCTTGGACTGGTTTTGCTATTGGAGGATACTTTCTTAGTACTGAAACCGAAAATAATTCCAGTGTCCACTGACTGGATCAATGTTTTAAAGCAATAGCAAAACAGAAATTAACATCACTACGAAGGAGAGACTTATTTTTCCCTCTCATAGGAGAAAATCAGAATCATTCTAATGTCTATTTGAAATAATTATCCTTTCATTATAACCGTGTTCACTGAGTGTTGTGAAGATACAACAGGCTTACTTGTTCAAGTCATCCTAATGGTAGTTTCTCTGACTATCAAAAAATATGTTTTTGTTTATGGTAGCAGCTTAGCTGAAAACAGTGGGTTTTCTTGTTACTGCAGAAGAGAAGCTGAAACTCCAAGTGCAATCTCAGAACTGCCTCAAGAAGACTCTAGGTGCAGCTTTGGTCGTTTTCAAAATGTGTCCCATGTTGCTTTAAAGTAAGGGAGGCTTGAGAGAGCTCAACTGTTTCTGTAGAAAGAATAGCTATTTCGTGTTCACAGGATGAGAGTGTCCACGCCACGGTGCATAATGCACTGCTTTCCATCACAGTGCTCTTGCTGTAGTCCTGGCTTGTTTGTTTTGGTTTTTTTAATTCAGGTTTAATATCTGTCTTGTCAGTCTTTGGCACTTTCATCTGTCTTCATTACCTTTTGGAGTTAGGACTCAGGCAGCTTAAAGCCCTGTTCAGAGTTTTGTTTGAAGCATGGTTTTTCCATAATAAAACAAGACTGCATGCCATCTTCAGGTTGTTGGAACTGAATATTCAGCAAGGTAGTGAGTAGTAACTTTTTAGAAGTTAAGGAAAGGTTCCTATGATCCGCTATACTGGGTTTTGGTGGGGTTTTTGGTGGGGTTTTTGTCTGTTTGCTGTTTGATTTTTAATTTATAGACACTTTGGTCTATAAATTGTCAAATAGACTTTTAGAACTTCCAAGCAAAATCTAGATTTGAAAGAAAGTCTTAGTTACATGAATGAAGTCCTGGCACTGAGCTCCTAGTTAACAGTGCCAGTTAATTGCTCATCACTGGTCTGACCAGGTGATTATGGTACGGACTGGTAGGTAATCCAGGCTGGAAAGCATGACTCTTGCTGAACACCTGTAAGAGGGATGCACTGCAAAGAGGGGTCTGTCTTTGCATTCTTCTTCATCTCCTTTTCTCTTCAAACATATTTCTGATTTTCAGCCTGATTTTCACTAGAAAACTAGTGAGGTTTTCTGTCCAAACAGGACGGTAAAGCTTTGAATGTGTTACCAGTCTGTGTCTAGAAATGTTTAATACACCTTATTCTTTCAACTCTGGCCTTAGGTATGCGTGAAAAAGCATGAGAAACATGCTGATATTAAAAATTTTCAATATAAATCTTCTGTTTATGGGGTTTTGGTTATTTAGAGGTTGAACTTCTGCTTTTAGGTCTCTGCTTTAGATCAGAGGGAGGATTGCATGCCAGAAGCTGTAATACTAGAAAGTTTCAAAGAGATCCTTGCTAAGCTTTCCTCGTATTTACCAAATAATCGTGTAACAAAGACAGATACAGATTTTCCTTATCCATTTAGGTGGAGTGAATAAGAGTGTTATGAAAGGGCAGACAAAAGATCTTGGACTATTACTCTTCCTTTAGAAAATTGATGTAGAGAACAGTGTGCCTCTTGTGGGTTTTGCTCTTGTGCAGCATTCCTGGCCTTACCAGATCAGTCCTTTTTCTCTTGCATAATTAAGTGGAATATTCTTCCCCAAACTATTTTACTCTGAAGTTTTACACTCTGGAGTGTTCTTTTCTTGCATTCAGATTACATTTTTACTGCATCTACAGCAAAGGGGATGGGGCAGGGGGGAAATACGTCTGTTTGTATTTTTTTAATTCATAGCTAGATTCGTTCTGTAGGTGTCTGCTTTATTTCTTCCTCCTTGTATATGAAACCAGGATAGAACTGACAGCTTAAAGATCAACTTGCTATTTCATCTAACACTATTTGGCTAGCCTTGCAAGCAAAGGTAAGTTTTCTACAACACATCATTCAGCTGATCTGGACATCCTTGAGAATAAGGGAAGGTGTTTTATAGGGTTTCGTTCAGTTCACGTTTCCACTTCTAGTCCTTTTTGAACCATTCAGTAAAGTTCTAATGTAAGGTAATACTGAATCTCTGTTTCTTCATCTGCAAAGTCAAAGTAATGTTTGGAACCACCTTTCTCAAACACCAATGTGAGACACTAGGAATATGGGATTGTCTCTTTAGCTTTCTGTGTGGTGGTTTCTACTCCTATGAGAAATCAGTGGTGGATTTTCTGGTAGTCACACTTCCTGATTGTGCCAATGGCTTCAGACTTTCAGTTCCAGGGAGATGATATTTATATCTTTCATACATACAAGTCAAAACATGCAACTGCCTTCTCAGCTCCTTCAGAGGTTTAGAGGCAAAAAGGTCATCTGCCTTAGGCAAAGGAACATGCCAAGCACTCTCCTGTTAAGCCTCGCCTGTTCTTTTATGGACATCCCGTTGTCATCTGGTGCTGCCTGTCTCGGTGGGTAATCCTTCCTGGAGTATCCCAGAAATTGTTAAAAACACTTATCTTCCTTGTACATGTGTAAATCTCACTGGACTCTGGCCTGCTGTGGAACTATGAAACTATGAAAAGCCCAGCACCATAAAGCTTTGAACCCTCTTACAGGTGGAAGAATGTGTCTATCCTGTTCCTGAAATTTCCATCTAGTAGTGGGGTTTCCAGGATAGCACAGCCTGGACTGAGGTCCTGTTTTGTTTCAGAAAGCCTGACAAAAAGTATGCAGCAATTAATCTGACTCTGGCAAGCCAGGATTTGGGTCATCCAAGTCCTACAATGTAAGCCAGGGACAATACCAGTTGTTATGAATAAAAACTATAGAGAGGACATCGTGGGTTCTGTTGGTTTGTTTCATCTTATGTGTGCTAGTGAAAGAAAAATGTTGTCTTTCTAATGTAGCATTGGAAACGATTGCATCGAACACTGCCTGCTGCTGACACCTACAAGCATCCTTGCACAGATACTGTGCTGGGCCTTACTTAGCCTTCAAATTTAGAGGCACAATTGAGTCAAAACCTTCATTGAGACATTTGGTTTGTGCCTTCGGTGTTTTTGAAGCAGTGCAGCAGATGAGTGGTCATTGTCTGGGTCCTTGCAACAGTCCTGCTTCTACCTGAGGGTCAACGTGTATTTAGATTTTCTATGTAGGTTGTGTTTTGCTTTAGCTATATTAGCTGTGACAAGGATCAATAAGAAGTAATGAGGTCTGCGTTTGGATCCTGACCCGCTGTTAAGAACATCTGCTTCCTGTGCTGAGGTTCACAGTGCTGGCCATCTGTAGGGACATGGATCTTCTGCCTGGGGCTGGGAGCGAGAAGAGCGGCAGCAGAGGCACCTCCATCAGATTCGTCACCCTGTTTCCCTTACTCTGACAGCCACAGTTGAGGGGAAATTACCATATAGGCACAGAACTGCTGGACTAATCCCTTCTTTCCTTTCCTTTCCTTTTAGAGAGACCATCTTTTGTGAAGAGACCAAGTAATTTGGCTGTAACTGTGGATGACAGTGCAGAGTTTAAGTGTGAGGCAAGAGGTGACCCAGTCCCTACAGTAAGATGGAGGAAAGATGATGGGGAATTACCAAAAGCAAGGTGCAGTACATGGAGTTACCTTTTTTATGACGTCCAGCTTGGTATATGATGTAGCCATTCAACACTTGACAGCTAGCATTTGTTTGTTCTTGAATGGAGAAGGCCTAGCTTCATCTAGTAAGACATTACCACTGAGCTTTACTGAAGTTACAGTTTAAGCTGAATCTTAAGAATGGTTTATTCTTAAGCTTTTGTTGTAATACCACATAGATAAATATAACAAAATATAAGCAAATTCAGTCAGTAGTATCTGATACAGATTGATTTGTCACCTAAAGAGTCTTCTGTAATTACTAAAAGTTTTGGAGAATATATAACAGTTAGTAAATTAGATTACAACATCAGGAAACACATACCAGAATCACAACTGATATAAAATGTGGTCTGGTAATACAGATAGCTGCCTTGATTATTATACATGTTCTTGTTACTAAGTTTCCCCTCTCATTGCTCTAATTCAGGCCAAAATGTAAAGCACTTTATTAAAAGAAATACATTCTATGATAGATAGATAGATAGATAGATAGATAGATAATTTATCTCGAGAGGAGCTTGAGAGAAGAAATCCCGTAACAGTTGGCTCCAGCCATCAAAATCCCACTTCCTGTTAATCTAGTCTATAGGTTTAATAAAACTGTAGTGGTTTTAGTGTAAAAAACACAAACACATCGACTGCATTATGCAAAGAAGAGAAAAAAAGTGATGAAAGAAGAAATGGTAAAAGGCCACATTGGTCTTTTCAAAAGAAATTGAATGAATTGGGGTGTATCTTGACTTTCAAGCAATTCTGATCTTCTTGAGAATAATATTATCTTTTCAACCGTAAAAGAAATAATCCTTAATTCAGATGGAAAAACTGTAGGAAGAAAAATAACTATTATTACATTTACTTGTAACAATTAAGAAGTTGTGTGTTAGAGCTTTATGATTGTTTTACAACAGTGAAATTGTATAGCCCTCAGAAAAACTGCCTCACATTGCACATGAAATTAGACTAAGGTTTTCAATCATTTACATATATTTTGCTTTTAAAATTTTATATTATCAATTTATAAGGATTTATACGTATTTTTACTTCTAAGGCAAATGTAGGAATAAAAATATGAGCAAAAACCCACCATATCTTTACCCTTTACAGAAATTGTACAAAGTTCTATTATTCCTACTCACTGTTTCTGACTGTGTATATTTAAAGATACGAAATCCGTGATGATCATACCTTGAAAATCCGGAAGGTTATGGCAGGCGACATGGGCTCGTATACTTGTGTTGCAGAAAATATGGTTGGAAAAGCTGAAGCATCAGCAACTCTGACAGTTCAAGGTAAGAATGTTTCCTTGCATAGTGCTCCAGTCTAGAATAAAGTTGGCTTTTTCACACGGTAACCTTTATAGAATTGCTATATGCGACTAGTAAAGTCTGTACACAACTGTTAGAGTTATGACTTATGCAGGAACTTTATGCTGTGTGGTAAAAAAATACGTGAAAATATGAATTTTTCTTGAGTTATATTCTTAAGAAATCGAATCACTTTGTGTGTAAGGTTTTTTGTAAGCAGTCTTTACAGAACCGGGATGGGGAACTAAACTTGTTTGAACTTCAATGTGATCAGAATCGTGTCAATTACGATCTCGCTATCTGAAACCCAAATAGAAAGAAGAAAAGCAACGTTAGCAAACTACATTGCTTTAACTTGAAAAGGGAGAGTTTTAAGTTCAAGTATCTGACAAAGTTTTTCAACTAAGTATAGTGAAGAGACGGTGAATGATAAATCTCTATCTTTTAGTACATTAACCCAAACCACTGGAATTCCTGTTGCTTTTTCATTATAGAAGCGTATCGTAGCACTACTGTTTCTCTGTAAGATAAAAAAATCAGTGGAACTTAGTGAACCACTGTGTATAAAAATCCTTCATTGCCTTTATATACACCATCCAGATGTTCACTATTCAGATAATCCCTCTCTTCCTTTCCTGGCTAGCAGACAGGCACTGATGTCATCCTGATGCTTTTTTCTAAGCACTGATGGTCCTTCTGTCCTTTTCTCTGTTCAGTGGGAATTGGTTATTATAGACTTCTGGGAAAGCAGAGACTTAGAAGCATTTTATTTGGTAACAGGACTCTATTTTGACACATTTACTGTAACAGGAAAGGTCTTGTCCTTAACCTGCTCTCCTTTTTCCACCAGAAACATTTGGTGTCCCTAACATCTGTAGCTGTGAGGAAAACAGGAATTCTTTTGTTGAAGCTCTCATAAAACCAAGAATTTTGAGATGCTCTGCTTTGTTAAGTCACCACAATGCTTATACTTTGAAAGTGGTACCTTGTGTTTGCAAAACAACCACCTCTTATGCTCAGGGTTTTAGAATAAAAGATTAGAATAAATAATTATTAGATAGAACAAAAGCAGTTTATGCAAGAGTCTGGATTATTTTTTAGTAGTGATTTGTTCTGAAGATCACATCTTCTATCAACTCTTAATCTTATACAACATCAGCATTAAGTAAATTTGCTTTATGACTGGTTGAGCAGTTACATTTCTAGATATAAGGTATTGGCAGCCCTAATCTTTTGTAGTCATAATAATAAGCAAACACATTCTTGTAATCTCATTTAGGTTAACAGTGCTACTGCAGATATAAAATGACCTGTGTAGATATTAGTGATGTCCCTGCTCATGGCAGGGGGGTTGGAACTAGATGATCTTAAGGTCCTTTCCAACCCGAACTATTCTATGATTCTATGATCTAGAGTGAGATAGTTTTAATT
This sequence comes from Nestor notabilis, assembly GCF_000696875.1. Taxonomy (NCBI): domain Eukaryota; kingdom Metazoa; phylum Chordata; class Aves; order Psittaciformes; family Psittacidae; genus Nestor; species Nestor notabilis. Next base: position 18,401 of record NW_009914029.1, read on the forward strand.
TTGATAATAAACCGATACTTTTAAGGAACACAATCATAACCTAAGTCTTGATTCAGCAAGATTCTATTTTTAAGTGCTTGCATTACACAGTAGATGTTTACATCGTAACAGCTTTGCTCTGCGGATACTGTTATGGGATAATTTGTTTCCCAGTGTGAATAGAGTACCTCCTGAGCCATTTGCCTGTACTAATGTCTTCATAGAAGGGATTGATGTGAGGAACTGTAATGCGTGAGGCCAATTTGTAGTTGGTAATGTATAAATTATTATCAAAATCCATTGATTAGAGTATCCAGGAGACCTCGTATTATGGGAAGGAAGAAAAAAAAGGAAGAGTTCTCTAGAAAGCATGCATTTTCCATTCAGATTTGTTCACATTTTTCCTTCTTTTTCCTCCTCCTGCTCTTCTTCCCTTCTCTCCCCACCTCTTTCC
>NW_009914029.1:18853-22619 GCF_000696875.1 Nestor notabilis
TCTTTCCCTGTTAAAACGCTGTACTTTTGGTCATTGCCACGTGCTCTGTTGACTGTAGGGTTTAGTAAATATGCGTTCTGCTAGGCCAAATGGAGATATTTTGGTTACATATTGTAAACAGAGGGCTGTGTTGCAAATCATGGCCTCAGAAGTTACAGCTCCCACTCTGCAGACTTGTTAAATTCAGCGAAGGACAAAGAGGGGGTTTTAGCTTTTCAGCTTGGTTTTGAGTTTGTCTGGATTTCTGGGGAGTTTTGTGGGGTTTGTTATGGGGTTTTTCCCATAGGTTTTCCCCCCTGGTGTTTTCGTGCCAGACTATGTGTCAAAGGAAGAGTATGAGAGTTGTTGATGGAAACCCCAGAAGTTGCGTGTCCGTGTTAGGAAAGGGGCAGTCATCTCTGTCAAGCATCTCCACAGTGGAACTGCTTCACTGAATGCAACGTGGCGTGCAGCAGAAAGAGCTGTAAGCACTGTGCTTGGGGGTGCTGCCCAGGCCTTAGCACTGCTAAGAAGAGGACAATATCCTCTTCCATACCCATCATTTTTCAGGCCTCAAGCGCTCTGATTGACCTGTGTGCTCTGCACTGTACAGGGTTATCTAGGGTATTACAAGGTGGAGTGTGAAACACCAGGGCTAATTGAGATACCCAAGTGTCAGGCATGTATTGAAGAATAGCTAGCCTGGTGTCTCAGCAGAGAGCTGCCCTGGGTCTGATGGTATTTATTACTTCTAGGTCAGCTCTGCCCCTGCTTGATCTAGCAGACATTGGAGTGTGTAGTGCATGCCCTGCAGTGCTCCCTGTCTCAGGAAAACTGCCTCTGAGCTCAGTGAATGAGCCTAGTCTGTGTTCATGGACTAGGAAATGTCAACTCTCATAGTTCAACTGTATAATATAGGTTGCTAACTGTAGAAAATACAAAACAGGGGAGGGAATATCAATTTCATTTCAGTGTTCTTCCTGCTTCTGACACCAGCATTGCAGATTCTTGGAGTCACTATTTTCCTTTATGTGGACCCCTAACTTTGGGGAGCATAAGTGTTTCCTATGGGAAGCACAGATGCTGTATTTTTATTGTGATTTCAGTCATATCCTTAAATCAAATGCGGAGTCTTGTATTGACGTAAAAGTCTGAACCCTTCACTTAGTCTTTTACTATTGCAGCTTGAAATCATTTCCGCCCTTGAAACTGTTTGTCAAGTTATCTTATTTTCTCCTTAGAAGATTAAATAGTGGAGAAAACGTAATCCTGCTGTTATTTGCGTTTTCCTAAAATTAAAGTGTGTCAGTCCCTTGTTTTCGTTTTGCAGCAATACGTAGTGCATATGTAAGGCACCCAGAGACGTTCCTAAATACACATGGGAGTGTTTCATTCAGGAGATGGTTATTAATTAAAGAAATACCTTGGTCAGTACAAACTGCCCACGTTGTATTTTACCCATACATTGTATTTTACCAAGTAGTTGATGTGCTCCAGAACAGGGAAACCAGATGCACCAAAAGTGCATCTCTAGAACTAGTGAATTTCTTTCTCACTCTAGCGTTATGCAAGTCCGCTGTATTTCTCTATATATATCTCATATACATGCACGATGCTTTTCATGGTTTTGTGGAGATTTCTATTATGTTATTTACTTAGTTTTATGACTTGAAGCAAGACTACAGAAATAATAATATTAGAAGCCCATGTTCCTGAGACACACAGAATTAGAAGAAATGCATGCCTCAGAAGTTCACTTACAAAAGGGAATCAGTTTTGCCATGAATGCAGATAGAAGTAGGGCTTCTCCAAGAATCTGCAAATTTCACATTTAATCGTAAAAATGCTTTTCAGTAAATCTGGCAACCAAAGCTTTACGTATTTTACCCTATTTCCATTCGCTTCACTCCCATTTGCAGTACTTAATTAGGCTATTTTATAAATTATGTAATTTTATAATAGGTTTAGAATTTATGCTGAAATGAGCTTTATTGTGTCCACTTCTAGGATAGAAGTGGAAGTTACAGCTCCAGTGGAAGTCCTACTATGCAGTTGTCCAAGAACAGTTATAGCAATGGCAGTGTAGCTGCTACTCAGCAGGTCAAGCAGTTCAGCTGACTTGAGTACTTCACAAGAATACCAACACGGTGGCTACTGGTGACTGTTGGTAGGTCACCAGCAGGTTGGTAGTGAGCAACAGTCCTCAAACTTTGAGTTCAAGTTCGTAACTCTCCTTCATCAAGCAGTGGCTCTGGAGGAGCTCACAGTACTTGCTACAGTGCCCTGCCTGATGCACCTAAGCATACAGCAGCAGTGACTGAACTGTAGAGTGTTAATTTTGTTATTCAAAGGCACTGATGCTTTCAGTGGTATCAGTTTGGCAAGGAAAAAGAAGAATTCCTATGGAGATTACGCTGGCCCATTCATATTTTACAGTGGTGATCTTTAACATCAAGGTTTTTAGCATACATTGTCATTTATTTTAGGGTTAACAGAGCTTGTCTTCAAGGTGGATAGAGAGCAGAACTTTTGGAAAGTGACTTCTAGCTCTGATTTTGCTGTACTAGTCAACTGACAAGGAATTCTAATCTGAAAAGGTGGCACATGCTTCAGGTCTGGAATTTCCTTCTCCTCCTTCCACCCCCTCTTTGTACAACATAGCTTCAAGGCATGCTGTAAAAGACATCAATTTGATAAGGCTCCTGGGTAGGGCTGAGAAAACCACCCGGAATGAAAAGGAATAGGATTTGCTCTTTTATCTGTCAGATACCATATAAATGTTTCCACTGTGTCAGGCTGCTGGTACACATTATAAGTTGGCTGTAAGTGTAATTGCTTTATAGGCATCTAAGCTACCTACATTAAAATAACAAAGGCAAAATTCAAGTTTTGATGGGATTACAAAAATGCTATTGAGGTGTACGGTGGTTATTATGTGTTGCAGTGAATGCTTCACAGTATCGTGGGTGAGTTTAACCACTTGAGTTTTAAAATTTAGGATTTGGACTTAAATCTGAACTTGTCTAGACGGTGTCTCTTTAAGTCAGTGTTTCTCCTTTTGAAAGAACTGATTTTAGGCCATATTCTGTCTTCAGTCCCCATGAAAGGGGAAGGAAGAATAGTGATTGTCCTTTGAACTTCAGGAGTTTTTTTAATTAATAAACTTTTGGCAGGGTAAACGAGGGAAAGCATCTCTTGTGATTTGTGTAGCTTGAAGAGACAGCCCTTTCCCCCTTAATGACTGCTGTAAACTATGACAGCACTTCAGATTTCTATCAAAGATCTGAGGAGTTTGACCGCCACCTATTTCTGGTGAAAGAGTATAAATCTTTAAAGTTAATCAGAAGGAACCGAGGAAACCCTCTGAAGAAGAGGTTAGTGCCCTGAAGGTGCTTGTTCTACTGGTGCGAGTGACGAACACTAAGATTCCTGAAGCATTTCTAAAATACAGGTAAAAAAAGGAATCAGTAAATATTTCAGCAAAAAAAAAAATAGGGTGATTTATAGTTGCTTTGAATGTATTTCAATAAATAACTGCTTCTACGCTGTTTAAGGGGCTTTTTTAAATTGAGTTTTATTTTTCTTACACAGAGTCTCACAACAGTGACAGCAATTGCTTACAGGGAAATAACACTTAAAAACTTCTGAGATTCCTTCCTGCAACTTAGTACTTTGAAACAAGGGCTTGAGACAGATGTTTCTGAGCAAGTGGAACAGAAGGAGACAAAATAATTTGGAGAAACCTTACTTCCAAAATAAATTGAAGCTTGAGGCTTTCTCCTGCTGA